>NW_020216047.1:0-1136 GCF_003070985.1 Temnothorax curvispinosus | reverse complement strand
CCGCAATCACAAAGTCAAAAAACTTAAACATTATAGAACGCTTTCTTTGCAAGTCAATCATGCTCCAGTTAAATTTATGTTTTTATTAAATATCACTGTCCTGTGGAGACCCATGTAAGTCCACAATTTCAAAAGGCACCATACGTTTCTGGACCAACTTAGTGGCAACTGAATAAATGTATTTAGCTAAGATGATATCATATCGACTCAATAAAATAAATTAAAGTTAAAACAGAGACTTAAGTGTTCAGGGTAATTGTATAGATGGGGGATCACCTTGGATAACCTTGATATTTTAGTATGTTGTTAAGGTCACCCTCCTGAGTGACCTTCAGAAGGCTTCAGCCCGCGTTCGTTATTCGTTAAAAAGTTATTAACAAAAAATGTTTGAAAAATATAGCAGTTATTTTGAGTATTGGAAGGCATAAATAAACGGAAATTATGCAGTAATAGGGACCACCCTCCGATGGTCCTTGTCCTTGTCTTTTTGGACTCTGATAATACATGATACATGAACATAAGTATAACATCAGACTGGATGAATCCAAGCATTTGGTGGTAACAGATCATATTTTAAATTATAATCACACCTTTGACTGGGATAATACATGTATCTTAGATCATGAACCGAATTATCAAAAACGAATGATCTCTGAAATGATACATATCAAAGAGCAAACAAACGGGATAAACTCTAACAAAGACACCAAATTATTGGACGAAATTTATTTTGATGTTTTAAACGAACTTTCCCACGGTCAGGTAATTGCAAACATTCTTTGATGTCCTCGTGTCAAGTTCATTCCTCTCTCAGTTGACGATGATTCTTCGCGCAGATCAGACATGTTATACCGATGCCTTATAATTATTGCTTGTCATGGTTTCCGTCATCTCTGAACACTTATGTAAGTCTCGCGCAGTTTTAACTTTAATTTATTTTATTGAGTCGATATGATATCATCTTATCTAAATACATTTATTCAGTTGCCACTAAGTTGGTTCAGAAACGTATGATGCCTTTTGAAATTGTAGACTTACATGGGTCTCCACGGGACAATAATACTTAATAAAAACGGAAATTTAACTGGAGCATGATTGACTTGTGAAGAAAGCGTTCTATAATGTTTAAGTTTTTT
>NW_020216046.1:0-1546 GCF_003070985.1 Temnothorax curvispinosus | reverse complement strand
TGTTTTTTCCCTGTGGCACACGCGTTTTTCCTGCTCCATTCATCGTGTCCCGTAGACGCAAAACTCCAAAATCTGTCGAAAATGATGAATCGCTTGCTTCTAGCGTACGCCGTCCTTCTCTCTACGTAAAGAATCTCAGCAATTTAATTGCAAGTGCCAAAAAAAAAAAAAAAAAAAACGAGAAACAAAAAGGGGGAAAAGGGAACGCCGGCGAGCACGAAACGTGTCGTCGCATGCGCGATACGCACGCATATACACACACTTCTGTACAAATTTTATTAGAGAGACCAGAAATTGTTAATTGAACTTAGCAGAGATGCGAGGGTAATAAAATTATATATTAACATATCAATATAATTAATATAGTATATAGTGTATGTCCGCGCGCGCGTGTGTGTGTGTGTATATGTGTGTGTATTGTATGTGTACACATACACGTGTGTGTGTGTCTGTGCATATGTATATATTAATTATATAATATATATATATTTATTGTATATATAAATATATTCATACACAGACATACACTATATGTATTTTATATAATTGAGATATAAGAATTATGCCATGATCGATTACCGCGCCCCACGTAGAAAATCCATTTTATTCCGACGTGATTCAATATAAAACGAGCATACGCATTCAACAAATAAAGACAAGGTATGTGAAAATTGAAAGACGAATGGACAAGGGCGGGAGGGGGAGGGAATCTCAATGAACGATACAAACGGGAAGGAGCATGTTTCAAAATGTTGAGATTTTGCATACTGCATTTGTTTGTCACCGTTTTTCGGCTCTTAATACTTTAAGGAAGAGACGTTACGGAACTATCCACCTCTTAATGGTTGTCGACATCCAAGGTAGATGATTATTTGTTCGTCATTAATCGATCATCATCATTGTTACTATTTCATTACGCCGCCGACTAGTGTTATCGTTATTGTCATTTTTATTATCACAATTTTATTATTGTGGCGATTATTTAATGTAAAAGGATAAAAGAATGTACGCGGGTGCACAAAAATGATTGCCTCTGTCTTTGCTGTCTCGATTTGGTTTCCTCGGTGCCGTGGTCACGAAGCTGGTCACAAAGTAGGATTAGATGAAAACAAAGATGCATATATATTCACATAATATATATATATATGTACATATATATATATTATAATAAAGAGAAATATATGAAATATATACTGGCATCCGAGTTAAACTGTCGCTCGTGTCGCACAAATAATTACACGGGCAATTGCCTGGAAGAATATTTGTCTGATTGTTATTTGTCTGATTGTTATTTGTCTGATTGTTGTCTAAAGTGTCTCAAATATAAAGCAAAGGCAAGAATAACCGTGTCCTCGTTCAATTCTCTGTATCGCCTACGCGATATCCTCCATTAATTTCATGTATTAATTTGCGAATAAATTAATTTGCATGAAGAGATAATTTGCGTTTGGAGCAATTTCTATGACTAAACACCTTCCCGGTATATTCTTGCACTTATAGAAAAAAAATATGTGAGACCATAGGAAAATAGACCTTGTTGAACATT
>NW_020216045.1:0-1912 GCF_003070985.1 Temnothorax curvispinosus | reverse complement strand
AAGGCCTGGAAGAGGCATCGGGCGCCAGCGGAACAACTTTGCGGTAAATATTATTTTTTATTTTGTGTAAGAGTAATTTTTTTGTTTATTATTTAAACTTTTTTATTTTACCATGATTTAAAAATAATTGTTAGAAGAAAAGGAGTAATTCAATTTTTTATAAAAATTGTTTTTTGTAAAAATCTTTATCGAAAAATGTATAATTACTTAAATAAATATCTAATTGAATAATAAAAAGTTCGATGCACGTAGGAATTATATTTTAAAACATTAGGTTTTTTTAAACACTGTTAATATGAATTTTATATTTGTATGTTACAGATTCAACGTAGCTACGTGGCAGCTATAATTCCGCTGTTGCGAATCAGGGTCGGTGAGTGATGAATTAACATATTTATTGAGGTAACGGATGTGTGGCAACTTATTAAATAATATACATACCATATATCTAGATAAATGTATTCAATTTGATAACAATACAAAGGTCTACACATAAGTAGCATTCTATACATCCGTTGCTTTAAAATGGATCAGTTAGAACAGATTAGAATAAATTTAATCCTGGACGTCTTTTTAATATATTTAATGTGTATTTATTGATTAATTTAATGTGCATACGAGAATATACTCAGTCAAACGAGAATGTATCCAGGATTAAACTTTATATAAGTCGGTGCAAAAGTAATATATATAATATATGTTGTTTTCTAATTGTAAGACATTCTTTCAATTTGCATCATGTTTTATATTTGCATCACGATTATATATATATATATATTTTAATACATACATATTATAATAATAAAATAATAAAAAATATTTTAGTATTAGGTAACATGTATGTATTTCATATTTTATATAATTTATAGATTTTTTTCATAAAAACAAGCTTACAATTATTAATTATTATTATTTATTTAACGCATTGACTTTAGTCTAAACTGTTATAGCTTATTCATGCGTAGAGTAATTGATAACTGGATTTTCTCCCAGTTAAAGTAGTAATATGACGTAAGATCCAATATATATTTTGTTATAAAATAGATTATTTTTTTGTAGTAATCATTTTAGAATCAATCAATTTCGCACATTATTTAAAAATAATTTTGAATTGATATATTGTATGAAAAACAATTTTAATAATTTGTAAAATTTACAAAGAGAGATTTTTATCAATTCTAATTGTGTGTGAAATTTATTATCTCTCTCGGATCTTACGTCATTCATCTGAATGTCATCTCATTTTTGCATGCTTTTGAGATGAGCTTCAGCAACAAACCGTTCGAATCGATACGCATATATAGGCCTTCTAGATTCTATTGGATAACGCGTCTAGCAATTTTCACTTATTTTCAAATTAAAGTTTTATTGTACCTATACATTATAAAGTTTATATATAATAATAAATTTCATAACCGTGATCAAATCTCTTCGAATCAAAACACAAGTTGACATAGAGATTTATTTCAAATTCGGTTTGTTTCCAATTCGATTATGTATTTTAATTACTGGAAATATATTTTATTTGCTACGAGAGAGAATAAACGCGTGTAAAGAATAAATGCGCAATTAATTCGCGTACTGATGGAATTATTATTGTTATTGTTTGTCGTTAATTTTGTATTTAATTAATTTAATTAATGTGATGTCCTCTTCGCGACGCGTTCGTGTTTCGCGCATCACGCAAAAGCGTAAAATCTTATCGCTTATTGCTATATAGCGATGATTAGCCGGCAGCAGGAGTATTTCTTCTTGCTGCCAGTCTCTGGTTATATGAAGCCAGAATACGGCCAGAAGAAAGAAGACGAAGAGGATCAAGGTAGGTTGGTGTGTTACACCAATAAAAGTTAAAAAAAAAACAGGTAAAGATAAACCTGCACGGAAAAAAATTAGCTGCCGTAGCAAATCTAGT
>NW_020216044.1:22980-23592 GCF_003070985.1 Temnothorax curvispinosus | reverse complement strand
TTTTTTTTGTCAAAATTGAAACATGTGATGTTTTTTATGAGTTTCAAAACACAACTAAAGTCAAATAAAAGTTGCGAGCTGCTTTAGTATACCCTCCTTAAACATTTTTCTGCCACATTCTTTCGTTTTGTGCAAAAGCGCGTCGATTAATTTTATCGATATTAGAGGTGAAGCCTCTAAACTGGACAATTACTAGATTTTTAAAAAGTTTTGTATGGACAATTTACAAGCGATTAATAAACCTTATTTTATATTACTAACAGACACACTGTACTGAAGCACTTAACGGATACGCTAACTACGTGTGGAAAAATCAACCTCGTCTAACAACTGTGTAGAAGCTCAAAACTTCGGATTCAATATTGCCAATGACGAAGAAGTAACTTCTCTGTGTTCTACATATCCCATTCTACAGCAGCATTGTGAATTGGACTGGGTTTTTGATATGAAAAATTAAGAAGAAAAGGTTTGGGAATGACTGAGATAGCGAAATTTTGAGATAGAAATATAAGAGTGGAAAGAATGGAAGGTGGTGGAAGAATCTATATCTATAAAGGAAGATGTCCTGACTGACTGACTGACTGACTGACTGACTGACTGACTGACTGACTG
>NW_020216044.1:0-22970 GCF_003070985.1 Temnothorax curvispinosus | reverse complement strand
CTGACTGACTGACTGACTGACTGACTGACTGACTGACTGACTGACTGACTCATCAACGCCCAGGCCAAACCCCTGAACCTAGAGACTTGAAATTTGGAGGGTGTATTCCTCTCATGACATAAGCACCCACTAAGAAAGGATTTTTAGAAATTCCACCCCTAAGGGGGGAAAAAAGGGGTAAAATGTGTTTTTTTTACGACTGTCTTGACTGACTGATTGACTGACTCATCAACGCTCAGGCCAAACCCCTGAACCAAATTTTTACCAAAAATATATAAAATAGGGGTAGAATTTTCCGGGGAGTGCCACTATGTGTATAGTTTTTTGTTACCAATTTTCTGGAAACCGATTTTTTTAATTTTTCCTATTTTTCGAAAAATAATTGATCAAATCTCAACAAACTATAGATCAAACAGGGGTAGAATTTTTCGAGGAGTACTATGAAGTGTATAATTTTTCGTTACCGATCTTTTGGAAGCCGGTATCGAAATTTTTTCAAACAATTTTTACCAAAATTATATGAAATAGGGGTAGAATTTTCCGGGGAGTGCCACTATGTGTATAGTTTTTTGTTATCGATTTTCTGGAAACCGGTTTTTCTAATTTTTCTAATTTTTCGGGAAATAATTCACCGAATTTCAAAGAATTGTAGATCAAACAGGGGTAGAATTTTCCGGGGAGTGCTATGAAGTGTATAATTTTTCGTTACCGATCTTTTGGAAGCCGGTATCGAAATTTTTTCAATCTTTTGGGAATTAATTGACCGAAATTGAAAGAATTGTATATGAAGTAGGGGTAGAATTTTACGGCAAGCGCCATAATGTGTACAGTTTTTGTTACCGATCTTTTTGGAAACCGGTTTTTTTAATTCTTTAAATTTTTCGGGAAATAATTGATTAAATATGTCAAAGAATTATACATGAAGTAGGAGTAGAATTTCTCGGGGAGTGCTATAAAGTGTACTATATTTTATTACCAATTTTTTTAAAAACCGGTTCCGAATGACCGAATTTCAAAGAATTGTACATAAAGTAGGGGTTGAATTTCCCGGGGAGTGCTATCAAATATATAATTTTTTATTACCGATCTTTTTGGAAAGCGGTATCAGAAGTTTGACGAATTTTTCGGGAAATAATTAATCGAATTTTAAAGAATAGTATTTAGAGAGAGAGAGAGAGGGGGGGGGAGAGGGAGAGGGGAGAGAGAGAGTAAGAGAGAGAGAGAGGGGGAAGAGGGGGGAAGAGAGAGATATATATACAGAGGGAGAGAGAGAGAGAGAGAGAAAGAGAGAGAGAGAGAGAGAGAGAGAGAGAGAGAGAGAGAGAGAGAGAGAGAGAAAGAGAGATACAGAGGGAGAGAAAGAGAGGGACAGCGGGAGAGAGAGAAAAACAGAGGGAGAGAGAGAGAGGGAGAGAGAGACAGAGAGAGAGAGAGAGAGAGAGAAAGAGAGAGAGAGAGAGAGAAAGAGAGAGAAAGAGAGAGAAAGAGAGACTATTTGCGTGTTTGATTAAGTGATTACATATATCCTCCGGGGCGAAGCCCGGGTAACCAGCTAGTTACAAAATAAATATCTGAGATGACTCCTTTAATTTATCAAATTTCTCAAAATATACATTTATTTATATTGCGTACATATATTTTTTAATAGACGAATTACAAACCTAGATCAATATCAAACATCCATTGCTTTAGACAGTTAAAATACAAACATCCCTTTATTATATATAAGCACTTTATAAGTTATTTACAGTTATTAAGAAATACAGGTAATTCTTCAGATGGTAATTCTTCATACTTATAACTTTGCGCTGCCTGCACATTTGCAGGTTTTTCAGAAGGGCATATTCTATTAATTATTGATGTTGATCCTATTATTATGGAATTAGCAAATGTATTCTGTGGAAGCATTTGCTTATCTAATTGATTTATGGCTGCATCACTTATATCGATAGAAGCAGCTGGACCATAATCTGGCCTCTTTGGTCTTTCCTCTGTATAATAAAAATAAAGTAATAAGTAAGAATAATTATAATTCTTTTAAATGTACTAAAAAAGTTTTATATATACAGGGTGTCTTTTAAAGAGTATCCACTGATTGTATAGCACTATTCTGTCTCAAAAATTGAGTCGAAAAGTATTGAATCGTCTTTTTTCTATAATGCTTAAAACAGTAATTATTAAGTAAACTTAATCTAATTAGCGCCGTCCTTTAGACAGGTGTACGTCAGTGAATGCACCTAGTAATGTGTATGACGACTTTTAGCAGCAGAGCACTCATGTACCAGGTATGAGGCTCACTGACGTACGCCTATCTAAAGGATGGCATGATTAAAGATTAGTTTTATTTAATAATTACCATTTTATTAAACATTATAGAAAAAAAATAATTCAAGATTTTTTGACTCAATTTTTGATAAGGAATAACTATATAATTAGTAGGCATTTTTTAAGTATATAACATTCCCTGTATATATAAAATTATGAAAAAACAACCTTACGTTTTAATATATCACATGCCACATAGTCAGCGGCCCTAAATAATTCTGCTTTTATAAGAAGTTCTAGTAAAAATTTTAATGTTGGTCTCTTTCTCCCCATAGTACTCCACTCATCCAAAAATATTTGAGCTGCATTGCGAATGTCTCTACGTGCCGTTTGTTCAATTTTGCTAATCATGCAATCATCACAAATCACAATAATGTATAATCAAAACATAAATTATTACACAGGTTCATTGCACAAAAAAAAGTATATTGTTCTGGGGTTGAGACCACATTACTCCTATGTATTTTGGTACCCGGTAAACACGAATCTGCAATAAAAAATAGCCCTGGTAACCATTCCTTTGCAATTCTGCTGTAAACTGCACGAAAAGTCGTGCACTAACTTTCGGGCAGGTCATGCGTTTTCTATTTCCAATTTTGACTATTTTTCTGTTGGCAGAAACTTGCTCTCGTCGTAGTGCAACAGAATTGTGGAAGATATGTGTATGCATTTACATACAGCAGAATAGTGCAAGAAATGCGGCAGATGCTTGCGCAAATCGCAGTGCAACATAATTGCGCCAGATTTGTAGCAGCGCCTACTGCTACCCATACAGCACAAAATATTTTTAAAATATTTTTTAGAAAGATTAAAATAATTTACAAAAATATTTTTTATATTTATAGCACCGCAGTGGTGTTGGGTAAGCCTTGCGTTGTATTGCTGGCGAAGATTGTCGCGAATGTCATGATTTTGATTCGCGCTTCGCCGGAGGCCTGCTTATATTAGATCCCAACTGAAATTTACTTGCGAGTTAGTTTTACCATTACGCGCCGCCTAGCGGCATCGTTGCAAACTAGCACATACAGCAGATTTCAACAAGAATTACGGCAGATGCTTGCGTAAAGAAGTAGAGCAGCAGAAATACAAATGATTTTGGCAGAAATAAACAAAACAAGGCAAATGAGAGCTCGTTCGCGACGATGGACGGGCGACAGTAATAAAATATTACAAATTGAATAAAATATATATAATAAAGTAAACGTTTTAGTCCTTGGTTTGGACCCTCCTCAGTACATATAGCTGGTCGAGTGAAATGCAGTGGTCACAAGTAGTAAAAAATGCAGTTATTCCGCTCTCCGATTATGAGAGTGTAGATCTCGTATCCTCAACGTGACTGTTACCTTAATTCCATAAAAATAAATAAATTAAACAAATATATATAGTCATACCTTAAAAAGTGATCACAAGAGTTACCTGACAGTCAAATTGATAAGATATACGACACCATCTCTCCGCGTAATACAATAAGTATTACGCGGCATTTTTGACTACTTGTGACCACTGCATTTCACTCGACCAGCTATATGTACTGAGGAGGGTCCAAATCAAGGACCGAAACGTTTACTTTATTATATATATTTTATTCAATTTGTAATATTTTATTACTGTCGCCCGTCCATCGTCGCGAACGAGCTCTCATTTGCCTTGTTTTTATTTATTTATCGTTATTGAGAGCGTTATCTTTGTTATTTTGGCAGAATATACCGTACATCTGATTTATCAACCAAACATTTTTCGAAATTCGTAACGCTAAAATGGACCGTATGGCCTACATCTCACAGCACGAAGCTATAACAGTTTCACAATCTCCACTTAACTTACCAGTAATTATTTCTATAAATATTTATAACATAAATTAAAAACAACTTTAATAATATTGATGATAATTATTTACACTTTATTTTAAAATATTTATTATAATTTTTTAGATACTTTCATTTTCCGGACATTATAATATTTACAAAATATTCAACGTATATATTTTCAAAATATTTAAATCTTTTTTATAAATATTTTATAAATATTTGATAAATATTTTGTGCTGTCTGGGAGTTTAGCGCGCTCGACAGTTCTTTTTCTGACGGGCAGATGCTGGCACGCTTTTTTCGCATTTCTGTCACTCGGATCTATACGGCAAAAACAACAATTTAAGCGACATTATACACTTGTGAAATTTTGCTGCAAATATGTTTCAAGAGTCTAGCACACTCGACTGCTCTTTTTCTCACGGGCAGATGCTCGCACGTTCTTTTCACGTTTCTGCCGGTCGGATCTGTACGGCAAAAACAACAATTTAAACGACATACACTTGTGAAATTTTGCTGCAAATATGTTTCAAGCGTCTAGCACACTCGACTGCTCTTTTTCTCACGGGCAGATGCTTGCACGTTCTTTTCACGTTTCTGCCGGTTGGATCTGTACTCAAAAGATACTTCCATATTGTTTTCACATTTCTGCTACATGTTTACTTTTAACAAATAGTATAAAATTTCACAGTAGCTTCTTACAGCAGACTACTGCAATAGTACAGTAAGTACTCGTTCAATCACAGATATTATGCACTTTTGTCGCAATTCTGGACTGATTTCTTGCGCACTTCTTCGGGACGCATCTGAACTAGCAAACTGGTTACCAGGGAGGGGTCGCCCAGTGGATTTCAGAGATAACCTCAAAAAACCGTAAAAGACTATTGCTGGATGCTGAAAAGAGAAACACAACAAAAAGGCAAAAAGCAACGTAGAAATCCTTTACATTAATATAGGTCGTTCGATGACAAACGCATACGCAAGCGTAAACCAATTTAGTTCTCGTTTATAAGATCACCTTCATTTAGGTGGCCTCATGCAGGTTTTCAGTCACTAAATTTCCTTACAGTATAAAATCTTCTGATCACCAAACTGGACTTACAGACGATAACTGTGCGAGTATTGCAAAATATTTTCCCGCTCTCAGAGGTATAACCATCTTCAGATTCGCCTTCAGCCTGCTGTTGTCTTCAGTTTTTTTTATGCCCGGTCTACAATGGATGTCGGAAGTCGGAGTCGTAAGAAATTGACCAATCACAGTTCATTATTCTTCGACCGCAAGGAGAATAATAGATTGTGATTGGTCAATTTCTTACGACTCTGACTTCCGACATCCATTGTAGACCGGGCCTTATATGGCCAGTCTACAATGAGTCGTTAGTCGTTAGTCAGATATCGGAAGAAATAGTTATAAGCGTATTATAAGCAATCGAAGGCCTGTAATCGGTGATCGTAAGAGATGGCATTTGGCCAATCGCTTATGATTGCCGATTACAAACTTCCGATCGCCTTATGACACGTTTATGACTTTTTTCGACTCTCTTCCGACATCTGACTAACGACTAACGACTCATTGTAGACTGGCCAATAGTCTAAACATCAGGAAAGACTGACACAAGTGTGTTTGTGCGTTTACCAATAAAATTCTGGTTGGTCTTGACCTGAAACAAATCATATTCTTTTTTTAAAGCCTTTACCACTAAAAAACGTGGTTTTTTACGGTTTTTTGAGGTTATCTCTGAAATCCACTGGGCGACCCCTATTTTTTATTGCAGATTCGTGTTCAGCGGGTCAAAATACCTAGGAGTAATGTGGTCTCAACCCCAGAATAATATACAAAAATGACTAGACATCGGATTTTTTTATATGCAGATTGGTGGAAAAGAGCAGTTAATAACTAAAATTATGTTATTCATAATATCCAACATATTCATACTGCAACGTATGTTAGGTATAAATATGTTGGATATTATAAATAACCTAATCTTATTAATTGCTCTTTTCCACCAATATGCATATATATGAAATCCGATATCTATTAATGACAAATAACTTAAGAAAAATGTAGTACAATCAATTTCTAGAAATCTTTTAATGATGCTGAGTATGAAGATTTCTTCTTTGATTTTTTGGAATTAAAGTATTCGATATTTTGAAATTGACGTATGTAATCGAATCTGTGCTTGAAAAAATTATTCTCATTTAATACAAGTTTTCCTCATTATCCGAAAGTAGAGTGTTCTTGTGAAATCTTTTTTTTGAGCCAAAAGGCATAAAGCGAGGAAGTAATTATCATTAATTTAGATGAGAAAAATTTTTGCTTGTAAAAGCGAAAATCCTCTTTGGACCTTTTTCGGTTAGCGGAAGCAGGTATTACTAAAGTAGGTCTTTCGTAAAAGCAAGATAGTGAAAAACAACCTTTCGAAAAATGGAGGATACCTGTGTTATAGGTATATATACATTATTTTTTATTTATCAAATAATATGAAGTATCAATTTTTATCAATAAAATGTATGTACTTTGCAATGTAGATTTATAAATCAATATCTTTTTATTTTTAATTTTCTCAATAACTTGAAAAGCATAGCATATCAAATTATATAACATATTGACTGCTTTATTAATATTCAGAATGAAACACAAAATCATAAAATTCATTACTTATAGTTTTACTTTATATATAACACCAGTTCTTTATTTCTCTAAGTTTATTTATAATGACTTAATTTAACATAGATTAGTTAAATCGATTATCGATTTAAGTATATAGATTATTTACTGTTCCGGCAAAATTAGAGCCGTGTTTCAAGACTGAAAAATATTCATCGTGGAGTTCACTGTTAAGTGATCCTTTGTTATTTAAGTGATTTCTAATCGTACAAACCTTGTACTCTTCTTTATTTCTTCTTATATATTAATAAAGCATGGCAAATATGTATATGTATAATACTATTGCAATATGTAATGTAACACCTACAATCACAATTTAATAATATTCAAAGAGATACAAAGACTTATAACTTTTTTATAAAATATAAATTATTTTATATTCTAAAATTTGTATAAAGTAATATTGAATATATAAAATTATATACTGCAATAAGAAAAGAAATCTTTATACCTAAAATTTCTCAAATTTGCAATGTAATACGCTTTACTATGAAAATAATAAATATTTGGATTAGGATGCTTTATATAATATATTCGCATGTTGATAAAAATACTTTGAATTACATTATATGCCTTTTAGTAAATATTAAGTTTAGGTTCCTCATATTAGATATTGATATTGATATTGAAAAGTACACTCGATTGATATCTTGTGTAAAACTGGTTTGGAAAACAAAAATTGCTATTTATTACTATAAAAAAAAACCAGTAATTAAAGAGGTATTTTTTTGTCTGTTTTTCGACGATTGATGGAAGTGTAAAGCCAAATCTACAATGTGCTCTTTGCTTCCTGTTTTCTACTCTTAACCTCTGCGACTATCTCGTATTTCGCAATTCTGTAACGTGATGTTTCTTGTCTCTTCTGAAGTTCGTCAATTTTTATCTTGCGACTATCTCGTATTTCGCAAAGAGGTTAAAAAAAAGGCCACTTCGACCAACGCCGATTAACTTTAATCGACGATTAACTTAATCAGCAGTGTCGCCAACAACAAGATATTTGTCGTTGATGTGTATGTCGTTCTTAACCACTCTTCTCAAATATTATACTACTTCTCTTTAATTTGAATAAAGGTGTTTCGATTTTTATTTAAAATATCTACGAAAACGTGTTTATGTAACATGGCTAGAATTATTAATTTTTTATTATTTGATGAATACGAGGGTTATGACCTTCCAATAAAAAGGAATCGACGAAAACCACGTATAATCAGGCCACGTATAAATTATTTAGAAATTTTTGTCATTTTAAAAGAAGATTTGCAATATCAAAGAAAAACTTTAACATGATATTAGAAAAAATTTATGTTGAATTACAACATAAGACTAATCGGTATGTATAAATATTTAATACAACAATTTAAAATTATATATGATATAATAAACAAGACAAAATAAATTTATTATAAAAAAATAAAACATTAAAAATGTTTATACATACTATGGGAATGCATATATGTATTCTGTCAGTTTATTAGTTTATTTTAATTTATTTTAATTAATATTCTCTCAATTCTGGTGAATAGTATATTATATATTATAACAACACAAATTAGATTATTAATTTTTTCCAAAATTCTTTGCTTTGTCAGTGAAAAATTAACACAGGTTGTATTTTTGACCAAACTGAAATTTATTCTTACGTTAACTCGACGTTTCGACACTGGTTTGTGTCCTTATCAAGAGATTTATAAAAGTATACAAAATGAAGTCGTTACAAGCATGTTGTTACAGGAACGAATGTCGCACGAGAAACAATCAAGGAAATATCTACCTATCTCATATTGTTCGCAAATTGCATTAGCCACCCACAAAGTTCTTGCAGTTCTACTAACATTGTCAAATCTTAAAAAAGTCGCAATCCAGAGCGAGCCGCAGTCATGATGTGAACGGAACCAACCGGTGACACGTCGTTCCGGATCGAAAGACAGCGACTAATCTCCGATATATAAATAAACGACTGTATAGGTCAAACAAATAAAAATAACGCTTAGAGAGTAATTATTACGTGGCTCTTATGATTCTATCGTATAGCGGATTGAGATTCTCAGTGTCTTTTTTTAAATTGATCGTGTTCTTTTGTTCTTTTTTTATGTAAAACATCTCTGCAATCTCCCTCTTCCTTACATTTCTCTCTCTATGCATAATTTCCGTATCGGACCATTTAAAATTATGCCCGTGTGTAAGTCGATGCTTGCTAACAACGGAGTGTTTATTCACATCTTTTTTGATGTCACCTAAATGTTCCTTCACACGAGTTTCCAAATGTCTTAGGGTTTGTCCAATATAAGAAACGTTACAGTCATTACATTCGATTTTGTAGACCACTCCTGTTTCTTTCATATTTTCGAGCTTATCTTTGCCCCGTTTTATAATTGAATCTAGCTTTTTGGGGATCGTGTAAAGGACATTGTAGATTTGGCTTAAATCAGTGTAAATGTCTCTAACCTATCAATATGGTTTATAGCACATAAATTTTTGTTGTAACGCGCGTTAATGGTAATTAAGCTTACATATTATGTGAATATATAAAGATTTGGAAATCTGTCATATAAATATTTAAAGTTGTATAAGCACGGCAGAGACAATAAACGCAAAATTTGAGGTTAATATGTGTATGTGTATGCGCGCGCGTGTGTGTATGTACATGTTACGCTCAAAAACCGAAAACGCTCACTGAACGAAAAAAAAAAAAAACAACCACGACGCGTTGTGGATGCTGATTGTCCAAATATCAAAATGAGATATTTTTCCGCGCGATGTGTGAACGTTTTTTTATTGTCCACAACGCGATGTGTGCATTTGAGAAACGTCTAACGCAATAAAGATTGCATCAACAGAGTATCTGAAAATAGCTGATTATTATACGAATTTTATATGAATTTCCAATTTTCCACAAACATTGTGAACAACAATTAATTATTGTTCTTATATTACTGAGCGACGATTTGTTTTTCAAAATTTTATTTTTACAGAAAAAATTCGAATAAATATAATTTTATCAAAATATATAAAGAGATCGAGGAATCAAACTTAATATTTATCGAAACATTATGTAAATTACCTGATATGGTCACTACTAAATTTAGAAACATTTCCTTGTTTAGGCACAATAGACATCAGTTTTTTCCATGAATCAGAAATGCTTAATATACTTCCTAATTCATATAGTTCAGCGGGTCTCAATTTTCGTATTTCCATATCCAAGTGTGTCTCATAAGGCATTTTTTGCGATAACAAACAGTATTATATAATTAAATTTGTTCATCGAATTTATAGTAGCTCTGCTACGTGCTCCGATAATCACTGTCAGATCTTCTGCCCTGAATATTGGAATGAACATAGGAACTATGAATGGTCTAAATAGAAAGAAAGTAAGGTGTACTACTACATCATGCTACTTCCATAGTATAAGGATATACAGTAGGGACAATCCTTCGTTTTCGACTCAGCCATACAGATTTGCTTGCGCATCTCAAGCGGCCACGTTCTTAGACATGCACCAATCCCGTTCAAAACAATGACCCTATAGTAAAGATCATTCAAGTAAGAGATTGGACACCATCCACCGTCCGCCATATTATTCAGGACACCTATGGCGCGTTTTCAAAAAAATGTTTAAATCAGTTCAGTATCTATATAGTTTATTAACATACAAAAACTAAATTTAATTAAAAATTCATATGTGTATTAATAGTTCAAAGAAAAAAATCTAATTTTTGAAAAAATTTAAAAATAAACACGTTATAATAATGTTCAAATAGCGCGAAGTATATATAACCACTATATCAAAATTATTTATCTTCCTATTTATATTTTTAAAGAAGTGAAAGCATTTAAAACATTGACAGAAAGCATTAGTTAGATTATATCTTATTTTAATTAACCTATTAACCTCTTAACGTATACTAGCCTCCTCAAATTTTTGTTTATTTTTTAATAAAAGAACTTTTATTACTTGCTATAAATTATTATACTTGTTAGCATAAAGTTGGTGTCATACAAGTACGATTTCTTGAATAATTGCACGTTGTTTGCACTGAAGTTACAAATCTCGCAAGCGCCAAGCAGAAACGTTAATATTATTATCATTAATAAATTTGATTAATTTCTTTACACTAAACATAATTTTCGACCTATATTGACATTATTATTACAATTTTGATTTAATTTGCTAGAGTTTTAATATTTTTATTTTGTTAAATAATTATAATTGTAATGTTATTTTGATTTAATACTTTATAATTTTAAAGAAAATAATTTATTATTTAAGTATATTATAAATATTTAAGGGTCGACAGGAGTAACACTACCGACCTCTGTCGGGTTGCTTAGCTGCGAGTCCGTATTTTATTTATTATAAACTTTTTAAGAGCCAAAATGGAAAATCCGGCTATGTACCATCTTGCGGCTGATATTACTGATTAAAACGAGCATAAGTTTAATGAGATTCGTTAATTAATTTGGCTAAAATTTGGGAAAAGCCGTTCCTGAGCAGCTTTGCAGCTCTAAACAAGCCTGCTTTTAATCAGTAATATCAGCCGCAAGCTGGTACATAGTCGGATTTTACATTTTGGCTCTTAAAAAATTTATAATAAATAAAATACGGACTCGCAGCTAAGCAACCCGACAGAGGTCGGTAGTGTTACTCCTGTCGACCCTTAATAATGATAACTTTTTCCCTTGTAGTTGTCCTGAACAATATGACGGATCAAAGTACCAATCAAAAGTTGTCTAAACGATGTCCAATCTCTTAAGCCCCTTGCACAATGCTAGGCAATAGGCAATAGGAATAGGAAATAACAAAAAAATCGTTAATTACAACCTAAAAAATTCGAATGCTATGATTGGTTTTGGCAACAGGCAATAGGCACAGAATTTCCAACGTGACGGAAACTCTGTGTCTATTGCCTGTGTCACTGTTTTATTCTGCATTTATACATGATTTCTGATTTCTATTCCCTGTTCCTATTGCCTATTGCCTAGCATTGTGCAAGGGGCTTTACTTGAGGATCTCTACCCTATAGTATCTCCGTTACTGCAAAGCGATAAAAAAAGATAACCAAACTTAATGAGCGTTACCGTCACGCCGCTTTCATATTTTGTGTTATAACTGATAACTCTACTGTGCTTTCTTTATTGAAGGAAAATAATCGGATGTGTGCTGTGATCATATTGATCATTTTATTATTTAAAAAGATTTACTAATGGCGGTAGTCTCGAATATTCTTTTGATACGGTACTTGCAGCCCAAGGACATGGCGGACCTAGAAAGGGTGCATCCCCATGGAGAAAGAAATAGCGGAACGGAATTAAAACGGAATTCCTTTGATTGGCTAATATCCCATCTTGAGAGCCCCCACCTGGAGATTAGCCAGTCAGAGTGATTCCGATTTAATTCCGTTCCGCTATTTCTCTCTCCATGGGGATGCAGCCTTATACTGTGCTACTACGCACATTTCTGAACAGCCAATAAAATTTTGTTCTAGCGATCGCCATTTGTGGCAAATTGGGTACAAAACAAAAAATTAAAATGCTTTGAAAAAAATATATAATATTATATATAATATAAAAAATATAAAATTGCTATAAATATATCTTTGTTAGTCCAAATTTTTATAAATAATGTTTTAAAAAGCGTCACATTTGAACATAAACGAAACGCCATCTCATTGGCTCACGGACTTGTGACGTCACCACGATAAAACTCGATGACATCTCCATAAGAGAAACAAGTGTCAGTGTTAAATAATATTCAGAATAATAAATTTCTTTCGCCAGTATATAGAATAACAATTAAAGTAATTTAAATCGACCGTGACTGGCAATATATAACGTCTTTTCGATATGAACATTGAAAAAATTAAATAATATTGTTTTAAGACGATATATCATATCAATATATAAAGTAAAAACTCGAAAAAATGGTTGATTCGGGCTTTGTAAAAGGTAATTCCAATAATTTACCAAAAGTAGACATGTTTATAGTATGTGAATATGTGAAAAATAATGACAACTTTAATGCTGCTGAGGTCCGCAATGCAAAAATGAACGTGTAAGTTTTTAACATAAGAAAATTTATTAAAATTTGATTATATTTATCTTTTACAATATTGTTAATATGGCTTACACATTTATTTGTTGTTATTTTAGTTCTTCTCGACAAAACTATGGAGATTTCGCGGTAATTATTTAGTTTAGGGGCCTTACCTCAAAATATCGATGTAATTATGCTCAATCGACGCGTTTTTGCACGAAACGAAAGAATCTGGCAGAAAAAAATGTCGCTCTGCCCCGCGACGCGAGATATTAAACGTTAAAGTTGACAGAAATCAGTATGCCTATATTCTCTAACTTTTTAACGACGATGTCGTTATTGTTATGTAGCGACAATTGTCGCTTGCGCGAACGACACTGTAACGATAAAGCTATTCTGTAACTTAGGCTAACGATACCGTATCGATACAAAATGCGGTACTGACGTCGTTACCGAAACGAGTATACTCGGATTCATATAACTCTATCGCTGTAGTATTCAGCCAATAAAATCTCGTCTTTGAAACATCCTTTCTGATGAGTTTAAGGAGATGCTAAAGTGACTCAATTACCGACAATTACAGTCAAAGGTCTAATTTTGAAACGGCTTTATAGATCGCAAAATCCTTTTACAGGAGTAAAGTATAGGTACTAATGAAGGGTGGGATATTGTAAAATAATTAATAATAATTGAAAAAAATGTAAAAATGCTGTCACCTCATAACCTTATTTTCTAATATAAATAGTTGTATAAGTAATATGTACGAAATGAAATGTTTCCACCCTTCAGAACGTGCACAAACAATAACGTACCTTTGAAATTGAGATTGAAAGCCTGGAATAAAAATAAGAGCTTCGAAAAAATCGTGTATATTTTTCACAAAAATATTCACGCAGAGCCATATATATAATACTACTATATTGTCAGCATCCATAAGCGGTGCGGGTCGAAACACTACGGTGCCGACAATCACCGTCTGTCTCTATCCACAGTTGCCTTGCCACTTATGCGCATGCTCGGCAACTAATGGGCGTCAAATGTGAGATCGGTGAGGGGGGAACTTAAAGGTAACCGGTGCCTCGAGCCCATAACCTAAAATTTCTGTTAATTGCATCAGTAACAGCAATTTTTTACTAAAATGGGTAAAAAAAAGTGTTACTTATGCGATTACAAATTTGATAAAAATAAGCACATTTCTTTGCACCAGTAAGTATTACATGTATATGTATGTAAACAAATAAATTAACTTTGCGTCCACTATGTCAAATAAATACATACTTATAAGTATAATACGTTCTAATATATAAGAATGAAAGAAAAGAGTGCTGTCACTAATAAAATAATTCTTATTTCAAGCTTCCCAAACCAACATCAGCAGAATCGTAAACAGTGGTTAGAAGTTTGCGGATTGAATGAAACGGATAATGTGTCCCAAGTTTTTGTGTGTACACGTCATTTCCATCCACACCATTACACTGTCGCAAATAAAAAGATAAGGTTACTTTCTATGGCTGTACCTAGCACAGTTATTTTAAGTCCTGAAGCAGAGGTTGGTAAGTAACCAAACATTTCAACAATTATTATATATCGAGATCAAAAGAAAAATATAATCAGTCGTACCATTAATAAATATTTTGTAAATGCAGAAAAGATTTGTTCTCTTCCACCAAAGAAAAATTCAACGGACATTACCTATGATAATCACAGCATTGTTCAATCGGACGAAATAATACAACCATGTATTCAGAGTGACAATATTGGTATATATATGAGCAATATGGGTTTTCATTTTTATATACTATACATTTGTAATGTAATATTTTATTATTTAAAAAATTATTTTTTATTGTAGAGTCCAGCATTGTTTTGGATCATGTCGAAAACATCTGTGAAGACATAAACAACAACAAAGAAAACAGGGAAATGCTCACAATCAATAACGTCATTACCGATAACAATACAGCAGCTCTTTAAAGTCTCAATGTTACAATGGTAATTCATTTTCATCATTAAATTAATTTTGGCATTTTTTCTTTTTTAGAAAATGTATATTTTGTAGAGTACATAAATAAGTGCACTATAAATGTAATTTATATTTTTTTACATTTTAGGTTTTGAAGAATTAACACCTAAGAAAGAACGTCGTGTTTTACAGCCTCGATACGTTTCCGAAATTGAATTGTCTGATTTTGCTACTCCTCGAAAAGCTAAAAAGACATTAAACTTTATAAAGTCTACAGATGCTAAGAAGTCTAAAGCTATTGCATGACTAAAAGCCGCAAATAGAAAACAGGCTAAACGGATTGTCACTATGAAGCAGATGATGTCTCATCTTCAGAAGAAAGGACTGATCTCGAAGAATGCTGAAGATACTATACTAGTAATACAATACGATTTGCTATATTTTAATTTTAATAATTTTAAGTTTTTATAACATTTAATTTATCATTTTTATTATTAGGGATTGATTCCGGAGAAAATAAAACAAATTTTAAACAAGAAGTTGAAACACAGTAAAAGCTATTCACCAGAGATACGCAGTTTTGCTCTGACTCTACACTTTTACTCGCCTAAGGCATAACTATGTACGTAAAACATGGAATAATCTACTGCCAAGTCCCACAACTATTAGAGAGTGGTACCGAGTTGTTGACGGATCACCAGGCTTCACAAAAGAAGCCTTACAAGCAATTGCGTTGCGGTATACAGACTCAAAACCTACAAAAGTAAATTTAGTGATAGATGAAATGTGAATACGGGAACAAATTATTTTTGATGAAAACCGATTTTACGGTGGCGTCGATTATGGCACTATATTACATACATATAATGATAACGATTGCGTTCCTGTAGCTAAAAGTGCCTTAATGTTTATGGTTGTATCTCTTAATGACAATTGGAAAGTACCCATTGGGTACTTTTTAATTAACACTTTAAATAGTGTTGAACGAACAAACCTATTACGTCGGGCATTGCAAGAGTTAAATAACAGTAAATGTAAAGTGTATTCTATCACTTTTGATGGCGCTTCTTCCAACATTTGTATGTGCACTGATTTAGGCGCAAATTTTGCATATGGCCCAAAATTTAAACCATATTTTATTAATCCGGAAACAAATGAAGAATGCTTCATTTTTTTTTACTTCTGCCATATGATTAAGGAGGTTCTACAGATAATGGATGTATCTAAAAATTGGAAAAAACTTTATGGACGTGTAAATTGAGATGCAAGAAAAGTGCTCGAAAAATTTTAGCATCGGTTTACCGTGTAAAAATTTGCAAAAATGAATTTTGAAATCAGTTTTTAACATAAACTACATATGGCAGAGGGGCTCTTGGAGACAGGAAACGAGATATTAATTATATAAAGGCGACCCACCAAAGCTCAAAAAACGGAGCTCTTATAGATCTTAATCTAAGCTTTTCAGAAATATCGAGAAAAACAAGGGTTATCGCGTAAAATTTTGTGATATTGGCTATTGAAACAGGCCATATCACAGTTCACGTAGCGTGCTTCGAATAACAAGGGAGATTTGGCAATGTCGCAGCGACTGCACCCGCGCGAAAAGTGTACAGCCAGTACAGCACCACAGTATGACAGCACCTCAAACTTAAGCACCTAACGTTTACGAGCGCTTACGGAGAATACTCGCTCTAGAATTATGTGAAATTGTGAAATAACCGTGGTCATATGAGCAGAACTGTCAAGTTCGCGACGTTACCACATTTTCTTCCATTATAAGCCGCCAGAGTCAAAGGAGCACTTACACGATATTTTTAATTATTCCTCGCTTCGACTAATATGGGTATGATATAAGCTCTAACGTCATCAAAATTCACGAAAATATTTTATGAATACTTAGAACCGATGAATTTGAAGATTTTCTCTTTATCTCTCAACTGACTAGAGAGTATCTGTAGAACCTCCTTAAATTAGTGAGAAATACGTTAGGCGATAAAAAAATTTTAAAAACAAGCGACAACGATATAATTTCGTGGAATCATATAAAAATGTTGCACGAATTTCAAACAAAAGAAGGTTTAAGAGCCGCGAATAAACTAACGAATAAACACATTAATTTTGAGAATAATCGGATGAATGTTAAATTAGCAATTCAAACTCTCAGCGAAAGCGTTTATAAATCATTTGTTTTTTTAACGAGTTTGCCTGATGAGCATGTAAAATCACAATTTAAGGATTGCCTTAAGACAGCAAATTTTTGTTTACAGTTTAACAATATGGGAGATATGGTAAACTGTAAAAATAAATTTTTTAAGCACAATTTTAATACACCATTAAATGAAAGTAATTACTCAGTTATGCGAGCGTACGCTGAAGGTTTTAAAAAATATATTACAACTTTACGCTTGGAAGATGGTACGCCAATATTACAGAGCAATAGAAGAACAGGTTTTATAGGATTTATTATTTGTTTACGAAATATGTTTCAATTATTTGAAAAATTAAAGATACACCAAGTGTCTTATCTCTTAACATATAAGTTATCGCAGGATTACTTGGAAACATTTTTTAGTGCAATAAGAGCTCGGGGAGGATTTAATAATAACCCCAATGTAGTGCAATTACAAAGCGCTTACAAACGTTTGTTATTACGTAATGAACTCCATGAATTTGAAAATGGTAACTGCTTATTTGATGGAATTGAATTCTTCATGTGACATCGCGACCAAACAATTTTACATGTCCCATTGGAAATGAAAGTGTAAACGAAAGTGTTGAGTTTGATAATGAATATGTGAAGTTATTATGCAATTTAACTCCTTATGTTGATAATGTTGTGCAATACATCGCTGGATACGTATCATTCAAACTACAAAAAGTTATTGATTGCACTGTATGTAAGGCTCAAGTAATAGGAGAAGAAATGCCTTTGTTATCAAAGATAAAAAATCGAGGGCCTTATTTAAGTTTGTCAAGAGATGTATGCACAATTTGTCAAATATCCGAGAAAATTATACGATAGAATTCTAATAATATTAAACAAATTTATATAAAACAGAAATTGGTTAATGAAGTTTTAAATGCAATTGACATGCCATTTTCAAATTTAGTCATGGAAAATCACATACGTACCCAAAGCCGCATTTTAGACAATCATAAAGTTCAATTATGTAAACATATTGTTAATTTTTATATCAACGTTAGACTGTTTCACGAGAGTAAAAAAATGTCCGAGAAGCAAAAATACGTCCGTTCAAAATTTACAAAACTCGTTTTTTTTAATAATCAATAATTTTAATAATTATAAACTACTGCCGTTCTTTAATTTCTAAATTAAAATTGTATTAATGTCGTAAACATTATAAATCAGAATACAGTTAAGTCATATTTAGTTTTGATCGTAAGAAGTTGAACTTCTAGCAAATATGTTTGTATGTGATAAATATGTACCTGTTAAAAATAAAAATATGGTAAATATTTTTTAAATAAAAGAGATATAATATAATGTAAAAAATGTAATTTACTTGTATACAAATTCTTGTAAAAATCCTTATTACATTGATAAATACTAATTACAATTTACTTGTGTAAAATAAGGTACACAATTCATATTTTATATAATATACTATGTATAAATCTTTCTACATAATTAATATTAATTTGTCAATTTTGATTGACGTCAATTGTCATTCAATTTTTTTCTCTGTTCCTTTTTTCGTTTACTTTAATGTCAAACAAAAAACTGTTGGAGCAAAACTTCTATTTGCTGTAAAAATAAAGAAACGTATTAGTTACAAAATAAAAAATAAATATGTTAATTTATTGCTTGGTCTAATACAAATAATATTTTATTACATAAACATGTATTCTATTTTGAAAACTAACCTTTTTTGATGCACAAGATTTACATCCATTCTACTTTATTGTGTATTCTTAGGACCTTCTAAGATCACTTCTTTTTTCTGAAGATGAGACAACATCTGTTTCATGTTAGCAATCTGTTTAGCTTGTTTCCTATTTGCGGCTTTTAGTTGTGCAATAGTTTTAGACTTTTTAACATCCATAGACTTTACAAAGTTTAATGTCATTTTAGCTTTTCGAGGAGTAGCAAAATCAGACAATTTAATTTCGGAAACGTATCGAGGCTGTGTAAAACACGACGGCCTTTCTTAGGTGTTAATTCTTCAAAACCTAAAATGTAAAAAAATATAAATTATATTTATAGTGCACTATTTATGTACTCTACAAAATATACATTTTCTAAAAAAAAAAAAAAAATGCCAAAATTAATTTAATGATGAAAACAAATTACCATTGTAACATTGAGAATCACAGATGTTTTCGACGTAATCCAAAACAATGCTGGATTCTACAATAAAAAATAATTTTTTAAATAATAAAATATTACATTACAAATGTATAGTATATAAAAATAAAAATCCATGTTGCTCATATATATACCAATATTGTCGCTCTGAATACATGGTTGTATTATTTCGTCCGATTGAACAATGCAGTGATTATCATAGGTAATGTCCGTTGAATTTTTCTTTGGTGGAAGAGAACAAATCTTTTCTGCATTTACAAAATATTTATTAATGGTACTGATTGTATTTTTCTTTTGTTCTCGATATACAATAATTGTTGAAATGTTTGGTTACTTACCAACCTCTGCTTCAGGACTTAAAATAACTGTGCTAGGTACAGCTACAGAAAGTAACCTTATCTTTTTATTTGCGACATTGTAATGGTGTAAATGGAAATGACGTGTACACACAAAAACTTGGGACACATTATCCGTTTCATTCAATCCGCAAACTTCTAACCACTATATATATATTTGAAATTTATAAATATAAAGATTGCAAATATAATTAATTAAATAAAAACTAAAATTCGTAAATGTAATGTATAGAAATCCCCGTTCTGGCCAATATGCTTTTATATAAAAAAAGTCTTACTTTAAAAGCCTTTACTTTAGCATAACAGTATTTAAATTTAATATTTAAATGCATAACAATAATTACATATTAACTATATCGAGAAAAAAAGTAGTTTATAATGTTCTTTTTACTCTTATTAAAATATTAGCTATTAATGTTTATAAGCGGCCACGAGCAACAACAAAGAGATATTGGATTAAAATAAAAACAGTTTCTTAAATAAACAATACACATGGTTAACGTTTCGACTGTACTTAGTTTTCTTCGGAACAGATTACTACGATAAAAGAAGATAAATATAAAAAAACATGATAATAATTAATGTTCAAGTTTACATACTAAAACATTAAACATGATTCTAGACTAAAACATTAAACAATCACCTAATAATATAAACAAAGTAAACAATAATTTAATTAAATCACAAATATAAAAACGCCAGAATAATCGAATAAAACCATAACAAGAGAGATATTTATATTGAGAAGTGGTGTAAAATCTCTTCCGTCAGGAAAAGAATGTAAAGAATTATTAACGGAGGTATTCTGATTTAAAAGATCTTTATGAAAAATATATATTTTTCAGGAACTTTTTATAGGGAAACGAAGAAAGTGAATAACGTTAAACTTTGCATGTTCTCTTCACCTTATTTTAAAAATTTATTTTTATTTTTTAAGTAACAAAATAAATGCTCTTCTTTTCTGTTATATCCTGGTCACCATAAATGACAGACGGTGTAAATAATTCTTGCTGTTCTAGGCATCTGAAACGCAAAAAGCTAAAATTTTCTTATTCAGAAGAAGTATATGTGGCTATCGTCTGAACTAGAAATAAACCAATATTTCCATTCTAGGTTCTAGCCGGCTTTTTTATCAAAAATATTATTAATCAATATTAAATAAACCATTTACAATCTGAGCTTAGATTTTATAGTAGTTTAATATTTTTTATATACTATATATTTACATATTTTTCCAACTTTAATCAACTACGCGCCGACTAACTTGTCAGACTTACAACACAGACGTTGCCTACGCCCGACGCGTGCAGACGCATGCAGACGTTGTTACAATCGTTCAAGAAAACTGTTCAACATTTTATGTGTTGCTGCAGAAGAAATTCGTAATATCGGCGGACAAATTATACGCTAGTGGTTAGTGCTGCTAGAAAAGATCGTAGTATTTTAAGGATTCATGCTGTAGATCCATACACGGACAGAGGAGGGCTTGCGCGACCAGCATATCCCCTCCATCTGAGTAGTTCGGACACAAACCATAGCATGGATACGAACCCATGTATCGTTACCCGAGTCCTCTCTGATCGTTACCGAGCGTAACGCCGTAGTTGACGTTTACTTTCTCAGAGGGCAGATTAGGACAGACGTCCCCCGAAGCCGGATAGCCGCTCTCAGGCACCTCTATGAAGTTGGCCGGACAACTTCAACGTATCGAACTTTCATTAATTGGAATCGATTGGTGGTCGTTTGGTGGTCTTTGGTAGTCTAGTCCGATCGTTTGGTGGTTAGTCGTTTTCCTGTAAAATAAAAATAAAATTTCCGGTGTAAAGTTAGCCGGACAATTTTTATTTTATTAGTGGTCACGAATATCGTCATTAAAACGTTTGGTGGTCAATGGTTTTCCTAAGAAATAGAAAAAACCGTACTCTCACGCCATTGGTCGTATGACTCCGTGACGTTAGCTCGGTAATTTGATGGATAAACATTATTTATCAATCAAATTGACTTTCATACGGCTCAATCGACGCGGAATCGTTTGGTGGTCACAAATATCGTCATTAAAACGTTTGGTGGTCAATCGCTTTCCTAAGAAATAGGTAAAACCGTACTCTCACGCCATTGGTCGTATGACTTCGTGACGTTAGCTCGGTAATTTGATAGATAAACATTATTTATCAATCAAATTGACTTTCATACGGCTCATTCGTGACCACCAAACATTTTTTCATTCCTGAATTTTGCCCAATTGCAGTAAAAAATTCAGGAATTTTTTTCTCGTCGCCAAAAATGAAAAAAAAAAAATTCTCCGTCAGCCGAAAGCCAATACAATGTAGATAATGAGCATATTTTTTATTTTTGTTTCAGACGACTGGTTTTCGCGAAATCATGTACACCATCCGAAAGTCATAGGAATGCGCGAAACGGCTTAACTCGACGAGTTTTATATTTAGTTAGGCAACAAAATTTTGACACGTTCTTCAATGTGTATAGAAAATAATAAAAAAAAATTACTGGTGTTTCATAAATATTTTGTTAGAAATTAATTCCTGAAAATTATCCTGAAACACAGTGTACTAACCCCTTAAATGTAGGATACTTAAAAGTACAAAAAAACGTAAAGAATAAATTTTTGTTGTTGTTCTGCACAATTGTTTTTGGATCTAAATAAGAAAGTAAAAAATTGCAAATTTTTACAATGTTTTTGTAATGTATCCAAAAATCTTTACGAAAAAATTGGCGATTATACCACTTGATAGAGCAAAGTTTTAGCTTTAAGAATCCATTTTGCGAATTGCGGTACAATGATTTTTAACGGAGTTATTGATAGCCGTACCGTTAGCGTATACCGAATAAAAAACGAAACAGGGATGAAGTACTTGCAATACAACACTTTTATTCGGACCAGTACATAAGTAAAGAATCGCGTGAAAGGCAATGAATGTTACAAAACGTTATTGCAGCAAAAAAAGCTTAGGTCAGTGTTGCCATAACTAAAAGCTCACTAGAGTGAAGCGAATGACAGCGCCACACCACGCCAATGTATGCAACCAAAAGAAAAGAAAACCCTTAATTTATCTTGGTTATATATGACTCTAACACTCCTCCTTAATCAATATAAATTAAATTACAGCGATCTCTTAATGTAATGAACTTATTTTTAACTAAACCTTTGGTTAGTAAATCGGCTAGCATAGTTTCAGACGGACAATATTCGCATATGATATGCTTTTTATCAATGTGGTCCTTTACAAAGTGAACTTTTGTGTCAATATGTTTTGTCCTATTACTTAATTTTTCGTTGATAATCATTTTCAAGACGCTTTGATTATCTTCGTAAATCTTGGTATGAGTTTGTCCTGTCCATCTAAAATCCTTCAGAAGTCTTTGTATCCAAATCGATTCTTTGCATGCTTCAAAGAGTGCGATAAATTCCGCTTCGGTCGATGACAAAGCGATGCAGTCCTGTTGTTTGCAACTCCAACTAATCGC
>NW_020216043.1:0-4864 GCF_003070985.1 Temnothorax curvispinosus | reverse complement strand
GAGAAAAGCTAAATTTAAGGAGGCGTGTTGAGAAATGAGTAAATTTAAATTAGTCATGTAAGTACATGTATATGTACGACTGAGCGACACTGAGGGAGCACGCAACGAGCACGCAACATGCACGTAAGCATAGATGTGTAAAAGGTATAGCGTCCGCAAGAAGGACACCACACAAGCGACGCGCGGTGCGAGCATACTCAGAAAGATACGAGACTCTCTCGAAGCCGACACGCGGTCGAGCGCTCCAGCGTATCATATACAGTATATAGATGTATATAACGTATTAGATATAAACTCGTTAATTCTCATCGTTTTAATTGACTTCACCCAAACTCACCACTCCACGCACCATTGAACTTAACATGGTAGCAGAGCGTGGTTCAGTGAAAAGTTCGGGAAAGTTCCGTAATGGTTGTGGGAACACTTGGCAGTAAAACAAAAAGTGATTTACAAGTCAAAGAGGAATCAACTGAAGAAAACGGAAGTGAGGATTATAGACGAGTCGACATGGCGGACGAGTTCAAGATGACGCTACCAATTTTTGATGAAAACTACTACAGTACATGGAAAAAAAGAATAACTGTATTTTTGAAAATGAAAAAATGCGAGAAGGTTATTCAACGAGAGAGAATCGACACGGAAAATGAAGCCACGTGGAATGATACGGACTTAAAAGCAATGAACTATATATATAGTGCTTTGTCAAATAGACAAATGGAGTTTATTAATGAAGAAACTACAAATTATGAAATAATCAAGAAATTAGACAAACTATATGTGCATGAATCAACCGCATTACAGATCTGTGTAAGAAATAAACTAGAAAGGATTAAATTGAAAGACTACACAGGAACAAGTGAATTTTACAGTGACTTTGAAAAACTAATAATTGAATTAAAAAATGCCGGAGCGACAGTGACTGAAAAGGAAAAATTAAATTACATGTTAAGAACGCTACCAAGTTCATTAAGCCATATCGGAGATCTAGTCGACGTGCTACCCGAAGGAGATAGAACTGTGGATTACGTAATTAATAAAATTAAAATGTATGAAGACAAAGAAAAAGATGAAAATCAAAATTTAAGAAATAAAAGTGGAAATTCGAACGTATTCAAAAGTGAGATGAAAAAGGACAGAACGTGCTATAAATGCGGAAAGCAAGGACATTATCAGCACGAATGCACGAGCCAGAGCAGCGCGGGAACTTCTTGGAGAGGTCCGAGGGGAGAAGGACAGCAAGCGCGAGGAGGCGCGCGCTATCAGCCTCAGCACCAACGAGACAGCAGCTACGGCAGAGGCAGCAGCGGTCACCGAGGCCGAGGCGCAGGTCAACGAGGACGAGGCGGTCAACAACGGCAAGATCGTCAAAGCGCAGACCAAGGAAGGATGACTTTCACAACAGAGGTAGACAATAGGGTAGGATATAACGTCGAGGTAAATAACTGCGAAAATAGAGTCGAATGGGTCTTAGATAGCGGATGTACGGACCATATAATAAATGATGAAAAGTATTTTGTAGAATCAAAGAGACTTGAAAATCCAATTAGTGTAAAAATAGGTGATGGTCGAACATTGAAGGCAACGAAAATAGGATATATAGTAACTAAGTTCGTAACAAATTATGATGAAACAGAAGTAGAACTTAAAGATGTATTTTTTGTTAAAAAAATGGATAGAAATTTATTGAGTTTTGGAAAAATTGCTGATAACGCTAAAATAATATCAATGGGAAATACTTCAAAAGTTTATACACGAGAAGATAAACTGGTAGCAGTAGCTAATAAAGTAAATAATTTGTATAAGATCAATAGCTTTGTTGAGAACAAACAAAATTATGTAACAGAAAATGTAAATAAGAATATGACTTTGAAAGAAAAGTATCATAGACTATTAGGTCACGTAAATTTCAAGTACTTGAATATTCTGAGTCAAAATAACTTAGTTGATGGGTTACCGAATAATTTAGAGAGCGATTATTTGAAATGCGGTACGTGTATACAAAATAAAATGACTAACACTAGTTTTGAAAATAATAGACATAGAGCAAAAGATATAGCTGAAATTATTCATGCAGATGTAAACGGACCGCATAGTACCATAGGTTATAGGGGTGAGAGATATTTTCTAATTTTAATTGACGATTATAGTAAGGCTGGGAAAGTTTACACGATGAAAGAAAAAAGTGAAATTTATGACTGTATTGTAACATATGTAAATCAATTAGAAAATATAACTGGTAAAAGAATAAAGCGTTTAAGATGCGATAACGGGAGGGAATTTTTGAATAAAGATATATATAATTTTGCTAAAAAAAAGGGAATTTACATTGAGCCGTGCTCTCCGTATGTTCACAAGTTGAACGGAACTGCGGAAAGATACAATAGGTCAGTAATGGATTCGGCTAGATGCTTATTGTCCGATGCGAAAATACATAATAGATTTTGGCCAGAGGTAGTCAAGACGGCTGTTTATTTGAAAAATAGAACATTGGCAAATACATTTGAGAAAAAGACTCCGTATGAGATTATGATGGGAGAAAAGCCCGATATTAAGAATTTAAAATTATACGGAAGTAGAGTTTTTGTTAGAGTTCCGGAAATTAGAAGGAAAAGTAAGTGGGATAGAAAAGCTGATTTAGGAGTATTAGTCGGTTACGAAGAAGTAGGGTATAGAGTATTAATTAATAACAGAGTGATTGTAGCAAAACACGTAGATATAATTGAAGAAAATGTAAACTTAGTTGGATTTAAAGATAACAATGAAATTAATGAAAATGAGTCAATTCAAAACGAGATTAATCAGGAACTTCAAAATAAAAATGAGGAAAATGAAAATAATGAGCATGTGAATAACCTACCCAGTACTAGCGATACAAATTTACAAGTACTGAGAAGGTCAGAAAGAAAGAAAAGCCCTGTAAACAGATATGGAAATCCAATAACAAACTGTGTTTATGTAAATTATGTTAGTGTAGACAATCCGGAAAATTATAATAAAGCAATAAATTGTAACGATAGCGATAAATGGCGAGAGGCTATGAATAAAAAAATCGAATGCTTAAATAAAAATTATACATGGAAATTAGTTGAAAAGCCAAAAGATAGGAAAGTATTAGATCTTAAGTGGGTGTATACAAAAAGGGCTGATAATAAATTTAAAGCGAGAATTGTAGTAAGAGGGTTTCAACAAAGAGAAGTGTTAGAAGATATATACTCACCAGTAGCGAGAACACAAACGTTAAAAATTATGTTAAATTACTGTGTACAAAATGGATTAGCGATAGATCAAATGGATGTCGAATCTGCGTTCCTAAATGGAAAAATAAAATCGAAAGTGTATGTGAAACAACCTCAAGGTTACGATGATAATACAGGCAAAGTTTGTAAACTGGAAAAGGCTTTGTACGGACTGCGAGAAAGTCCACGAGCCTGGTACGAATGTTTAGACGAATACTTGAGAGAATTAGGATTTAAGCGTAGTAAAACTGATTACTGTTTATATTATATGGAGAATAATAGTGAAAAAATCTATTTGATAATCTTTGTAGATGATTTGTTAATTTGTAGTAAAAATCGAAAATTAATAGAATGTATTAAAAGAAAATTAGCAGCAAAATTTCGAATGAAAGATATGGGCCAAATAAAAACTTATTTGGGAATAAATATTGAGTATGATTGTGAGAAGAAAATTATGACATTAGATCAGAAAAACTATATTGAGTCATTAGCAAAAAAGTATGAAATTGAAAATGCGAAATTGTATGCTACCCCAATGGAGCAAAATTTGAAATGTGAACCTGCCTTATCAGTATCAAAAGATATAAAATATAGAAATTTAATTGGGGCCTTGTTGTATATAAGTTCAAGTACTAGACCAGATATTTGTTATTGCGTAAATTATCTAAGTAGATTCCAAAATTGTTATGATCAAAGCCATTATAAGTACGCCTTAAGAGTATTAAAATATTTATATTATACCAAAGATTTAAAATTAACAATAAGGAGGGTATTGGCCAATAACGAGCGAAAACAAATTAGTTGGAATTATCGATTTTTTCAAATGTATTGTCAACAATGTTGAAGGAACGTTTCGGCACACCGTGCCTTCTTCAGCCTCATAATATGCATTAAAATAAACGTAATTTAAAATGAAGATTTTCAAGAGAATGCGCACCGAGATAACTCAGGCTGTCAACGGCATTGAGATTCATTGGTTAAATCCATACATAGTTGTAATTTTCGTGCGACTTCATAATATCTAAGGTATTTTTTGATTGTAAAAATAGTCTGAAGCGTTTATTTTAATGTATATTATGAGGCTGAAGAAGGCACGGTGTGCCGAAACGTTCCTTCAACATTGTTGACAATACATTTGAAAAAATCGATAATTCCAACTAATTTGTTTTCGCTCGTTATTGGCCGATACCCTCCTTATTGTTTATATACACGAGCTTGTTTTGTAATTTTATATTTAAAATTAAAATTTGAAAAAAATGCAAATTTGGATATATTAGATTGTTGCGTTGATGCTGATTGAGCAGGAGATATAATAGACAGGAAATCCACGACGGGATATGTTATAAGAATGTATGGTAATACTATATTTTGGAAATCAAAAAAACAAGATATTGTAACGAAATCGTCGACAGAGGCTGAGTATGTAGCCTTGTCTGTATGTGTGAGTGAGATAAACTTAATTAGAGAGTTATTGAAAGATTTTGGAATAGAAATAAAAAACCCGGTAAGAATTTATGAGGATAATGCTGGTGCGATTAGTATAAGTAAATATGGAAATCTAACAAAAAATTCTAAGTATATAGAAACACATTATCATTTTATTAACGAGAATTATTTGAAAGGAAAAA
>NW_020216042.1:0-1158 GCF_003070985.1 Temnothorax curvispinosus | reverse complement strand
TTCTTGGCTCTCAAACCAGGAAATTACACACGAAGACACCTGGGGAGGCTTCGGAGTGCGCACTTGCCGAAACGACCGTTAGGATTAACCGATTCGCCAATAGCTACGGGAAAAAAAGGCCCTATGTATATTTAGATTTAGCTTTATGTAATATGTAGGCAACGCGCTGAGGATGACCAAAAAGGGTTAAAACGTACGTATTGTAATTGACATTTAATTGACATTTTATTAAAAAGATTTTAGCGAAGATAATCTACGCTTGGCTCTTATTGCCTAATTAAGTTTAATATTTTATATACTGAGCCTTTAAAGATATATGCATTTTTTAATGTTTACACTTTTCTTTGTAACGCCATAAGGTTACGTGTTAAAACTCGGATATTTAAAAATTGATAACTTTTTATCTAAATTGTGAATCGATCTGAAATTTAGCCCAGGACTTTGAAAGAGAATACAGAATATGATATTAAATTTTCATCAACTTCGTAGCATTTTGACAAATTCTCCAGAACATCCTTAACGAAAAAGAGCTTTATTACAGTATTTTGAAAAGCTCTCCTACAAAAGTATGCAATGAAAGTAGGGGGTTCCATTTAAGAAATTGAAGGTGACCTTCACATGACCTTCAAACAACTATCAAACGACTATCAAATTACTGAAGCAAAAACAGCTATAATTCGGAAAGGTCTAATAGGACATGTTTATGTGATTTTTTTTCATTGTTTTTGTATCTCCTATCCACTGCTGATGTACGTCCTACTTATTAGGATACATCCTGTGTAAACAGGAGTTTTACCAATTTTGGATATAATCATAGTTTACAATATTATTTCGATAAAATGTTTCCAAGATGTTTACAGAATATAAAAATGTAAAATTCTTTATAAGAAAATGTTTTAAAACAATGATTTTTACAAAAATTAGACATCACTCGTTTGTAATGGAGAAATAATAAATAATTATTTATTACAACAATATTATTATAACAATAGATTATATTTTAATAACTTTGATTTTGAAATGTATGCAATATAAATTACAAAAACATTGAATTATTTTATTCTTGCATTTCGAGACTTGGTTAGTGGAGCGTGTGTTGTGCATGCGTGTGAAGCGTCGTCTACAATACACGGAGTAAGCGTGGAGTAAGGAATAAGA
>NW_020216041.1:0-11339 GCF_003070985.1 Temnothorax curvispinosus | reverse complement strand
AACTTCCGTCATGGACTCAAAATATACATTTCGCGATAGACACACGCGTCTCGCGTCCCGGTCCCGGAACAAGATGGAGGATCAAATTATTATCTATCGCAAACAGAATTACATGAGAATTCAACAAACGCGGCTTTATTCCTCTGTGAGACATTCTGTCGAGAATTACTTGTGCGAAGTATTTGCGGATCTCTTTAACCGCACGTTTTTCATCTCACTCGGCATTTTCTCTTGTAATTCCGCGGAGAACAGGTTGACTGCAAGCTGCAGTCATCTCAGGGTGCATCGTCTTGAAGCGATTACGCCATCCGACTCTGTGGTCTTTAGAGCCCAGTAGGAGCATTTACAATTAGGGGCTCGTGCGGAGAAAACTGGGCTATCTTTCGGAGGAGACATTAAATTTGAAATTGGTCGTCAAGCTTGGGGAGCTTGGGAGTTTTGGTATGGCATGCGAAAGATTTGCATATGCTATACACTTTTCTTTATCAAGAGTTTCTTTTCCAAACTTATCTATTTTAACCGACAATTCATGGATTATTTTATCTTTTAATTGTAAATCTTTCTTTAAAGTTAAATTAAGACATCGCTTCCTCTATGAGGAAGCCAAGTGAAAATTTCTAATTTGCACAATTTTTTTTTTTTTATTTATTCCGTATGTCAATTTGTTACGAAGCTGAAACAAATAATACGAAATAATCATCACGTGTTATCTTTAACTATGTAATAATTTTAGGAGATTCAACTCATAATGGATTTACGTCTGGTTTTAGTATTGGATCCCAGTTTATTGTACTCTGGAGAGAATGGACCAAGAATTTTAGAGTCTTGGAAATCTAGAATTTCTAGAGAAATTAGACCTTGTAGGCACCCGTATAAGAACTGAATCTCTTTGCAAAATACTGCAAAAAACTCGCCGGATGCGTAACTTAAATCTGTGCATGCCTGGCTATCGGGGTTATAGAGAATTATTAGATTTAGACGCAATTACAATACAGTTAAAAAATTCGTGTTCAGACTTGGAAATAATAGATTTATCGGACACTAGTGTTTTATTACATCGCGAGGCATTCATGCCCTCGCTGAATGCAAGAATTTACGAAAACTGACAATGATGGAGAAGTACGTGTGTGCTACATTTTCTTTTAAAACACATATTATTCTTTCAATTCTGTCAAAATGTGTATTTACATTTCTTGCAAACATCATGAAACGGTTGTTGTTTTTCTTATTGCGATTGAAAAACCGCATAATAATATGACTTGTTACAGGAATTTAAACCCCAAAGATCGCTGCACAATCGATAAGCATAGCTTGAATAGATTGTTTTCCTCTTGTCAATGGTTAGAAGAAGTCAATTTGATACATTCCTATGTGATGGTCAATTACGATGTCTATAAAGATCTGACACTGTGTAAAAACTTAAGACGAATATACTTGGATTATATGTCGGATTATAGTTTCGCAATTCTGGAGCAGTGTCCTAAATTGCAAACAATTTATGTTATGCGGAACGGGTTCGACGACACGCGTGATAGCCAGGCATCATTCGTTGCTCAGGCGAAGGAAAAATATCCACACGTGTCCATTCTTAAATATCAAAAGGGAACCAACTTTGATGAAACTGAGGAAGATTTATGGTGAATATGAAGGAAAGTGGCTTCCTTATTGATTTGGCTGAAATTTAACAATATATTATGTATTTGGCGTGTTAAATTTGAATGTAAGTCTAAAATCGTCGCTCTCAAGTAGAACAAAAGTTATAAAGTACTAAAAGTGACAATTTTCGGGTTAAGAAATGCTATATCGGCAGGGTACATACAAGTACATACATGAGCATCAGAGAAAGCATACGCATTGATGCGCAAAATTTGAAATAAATAAGAGTTTTGAAATAATTCTTGTATATCTACATATAGTATAACAAAAATTTAGAAGTAGGCATAGAAGGGCCTCTCTTCCCCCTACACTCCCGCACACCCCCAAAAAATCTATCCAAACCTAAACCTATTTCTAACAAACTGAATTTGATTTTGCACTTTTAATCCATGCAGTATTACGCAAAAATAATTTTTCGCGATTTCAGTTTGCGAACCATGAGCCATATCTGCAATCATCATTCTTTCGTGAAACTTATTGTTTTTAAATTGAATTGGCAAGTTCTTTAAAATTTTATTTCCGCGTTTTGATTAACACATTGTTTGTTTAGACTTTTGGCTTAAATCATTGAAAACATTCCGACTGACTTTCCGACTTTATACAAATTTGAACCATTCGTTTTTCGTCACTTGAATATTTTTATACGAATTTTGAAGCTTTTCAGGATAGGTATTATACTCAATTCTTCAGGGCTAAAATTACAATGCCAAGCTGGCTTAGAGATCTATTAATATATTTTGTTTCTGCAGTTAGACTAACATCGTTTTTTATGCTCTCGGATCCAGCTAAATCTACTAAATTGATGTTTTCTACTGAATCTTTTTTTCTTTTTAAAATTATTTTAAATTTTTTGTCTTGTGAAAGTCATTTATAACTGTGATATGTATCACTAGTTTGAAATTTTTATAATTCTTTACATACAAAACGCAATTCTTCCAGATGCTTCTCTTTTTCTTGTTTGTGAAAAGCTTTTTCCGATTGAGCTAATTTTTCAGGTTGTAAATATTTCGCAAATGGATACTTTATAGCGACAGAATTTAAGATTTTGTTTCTTCTTAAATTTATAAAATTTGTAGATCTTTTGTACTATTTTTTATAAAATTGTAGTTTTTCATAAAATACTACTTGCAACAATTTCTTGATTTGAGAATTGTAATTATAACATTGTAATTTGTGGTAGGTACTATTTCGTAAATATTTCTACAAAAAAAAAAAAACTATTTTTACAAAAATTAAATATTTTAACAAAAATGTACAAATTTCTATTTCATAGTCAAATTTTGTAGTTATTCATAGAAATTTTTTCCGCCAGGGCACCGAGTCCAAAAAGATTTCGCAGGATAACGAAAAAAATTGGGTCAAGGGTTTCATAGAACTTTACTCGGATTTCAGTCGGATTTCAATGATTTCAATTGAATTTTAGAGGATTTTAGTCGGATTTTAGAGGAATTCAACCAGATGTCAAAGATTTCAGTCGAATTTCAAAGATTTCAGAGGGATTTCAAGGATTTCGTGGATTTCAGCCGGATTTTATGGTGGCCTGTACACTGGATTTCAATAGTTGTGAACTCCTCGGCTCCGACTATTTCTTTCTATTAATTTCACGACATGCAATCGTTATTCAGCATTTAAATGCGTTAGTCTTAGCAATTGCATTATTTTATTTTTTCTATCATTTTGTTTCATGTAGAAACATGATCTCGAACTTGATTTTCTAGACTTTTTAGATTTAGGAATTGAATTAGAGGGTCCAATAACTTCCGGACGGTCGTTTATTTGCGTTCGTTTTTTACCTCTGGGAAGCCAGCAGTTTTCCCGCGTTGCTTTGAGTTTCACAATGTAATCTATGGGGCGTGGCGAAATAGTTTCCGATTTCTCGACCTTAGAACGACGGAATTTACGACGCTCGACGTTTTAACTTCCAGTTTCTTCCCGCTGACGCCCAGCCCACATCATCCACCTCTATCACTCGTTTCCCCAAGACCGGGACTGCGCCTCGGTGCGGGTGGGGGTGGGGGTGTCCTAGCTTATGCTCTTTGAGGAAGAAAAAGAAAATAACTGGAGCACACGTGTGTACACATATATCAATGTGCGGTAGAGCTAAGCCGCCAACGTCTGCCATAATTTCAAATTGTATTGAGGCGTTTTAACCGACCCCCGATCCTCATAATTTTAGGATAATGTATTGCGCATACCTTCTTACTGTTTTTTTATTTATGTTGTCCGACGTTTTATGCGTCCGTTTGTCTATTTTTGTGAATAGTATTGTTTAGTTATAAAACTTAATCGTGCTCATAATTTCATTTTTTGTATAACATAATTGATATTACCAACAAATGTTCGGCAGATAATGGATGTACGCTATACATGTATCATCCGCCGTGATACGTAACTTATGAGGAAATAGAATTTCGCGTCTATTCCACCTGGACAAAGGATATCTCTTCTCTGTATTTTTCGAAAGCTCAGATTCAAACTACGATCTGCTCCCGCGCTCCAAATTCGACAAAACCAGCGGGTTTTCGCTACCGAGAATTTCTGAACAAAACTATTTTATCTGTTCTACTATTATACCGTCTGTTCTGACGGATAAATAGCTCTCTTTGAATTCCCTGCAGCAAATGTATGAAACAATAAATTTATCTGCATCGTTCTCTACGTTGTCCAATACTTTTGTTGTTATACGAAACTTTGAAATATTGACGCTGAAAGCTAAGAAAATTGGCGATTGTCGCAAGATTGTCCACGATGACATATAATTATATAATATTAAATGTCAAATTAATGATCTAATATTCAGAGCATAAATAGATAATGAAAATTTTCAATTTTAGTCCATTTTAACCAAAATTTATTAAAACCAGAATTTAATATATTAAGTTTAAATTTAATTAAAATGAAATTTGTGATGAAAAAATTATCCGTTTTTAATTCTTTTCTAATATATTTGACTTTAGTAATAAATATTTATAGATATAAATTATGTACTTACGATCTCCCGATTAAATTATCGGAAATGTTAAAGTATCACCTCGTTTCTCTTTTCAAACATTATACATTATGCTGCGTTTTATATATTTGAATCATGGCATACAAAAAGGGACTCAAGGATGCGGAAGATATTTTTATGTACGGTTGGGTGAATCGTCCACTCGTGCAATGTAACCTTCATAAACCATCACCAACGATTGCCGTTACGATACACGGCAGTAATGATAACTCGTGGGTGTTCTGGCGTTTCGTTGCAGGCCAGCTCGTTGGGTGAGTCGTTGGTTAGATAATATGGCGATCGGTAAGGCGCAAGATATCGATTGCTTGTGTGTGTGTGTCTGTGTGCGTGTGTCGTGTGCGTGGAATAGTTGTTACTACGATTTTATCGTTGAAGGTGGTACTCGCACAAGACTTCGAAAAATTGCAAACTGTATGTTCGCTGAAAGTTTCATATTTTTTCAATGAGGTAACGGGTCTATCAAATAGATTTCAGCGTCACATCGCGGCCGGATCGGCTCGTGCGAAACGTTTTGAAAGAGAAAGTTGGTCCATATATTTTTTTTATACGACCAGCTAAAGGGCGGCACTGAGTGGACTGACTTTACTCAATAATTACAAGTATTATAGAAAAAAAATGGCTCAGGACTTTTCGACTATCTTTTTTGAAAAGTAATAACGCTACGTACTTTGCGGGTCTACGTAGTGGGCGGTCTTTAAAAACACAATATCGAATATTGTAAAAAAAAAAAACATTAGTTTCTTTTCTTAATAAAAACAAAATTTCCGCTATTTCACAATTAATTTAACAGAAGTACAGAATGAAAATTTCATAAGTGCAAAAAAAGATATGATTTCTTCAACCACTACTAACGATAACTTTTGGGTATCATGGTTACTTAACGTATTGAACGAATATTTTCACATATGTATGATTTAAATTTACGTATACAATATGTATTATATGTATAAGTCTTACACACATAATGCTACTACAAACAATTAATCTGTTTTCTTTTAATTTAATTTTAAGAAAATTTGAGGATTTGTGAATTATACATAGTAATGAACAACTTGTATCGGAGTTTGATTCCAAGTTTTCTAATAAATTGGTTTTATCCGATTGTGATTCTTCTGCGATTAATTTCTCTTCAGTCGCCTTTTTATGTATCTTTTCGGTAATATTTTCGTCTTCCGTTTTCTTGTCTTTTGGCGAGCCGTCAGACTTAACAGACGAAATTTGTTTCCTTTCCGACTGCTGATGAGCAGAACTCGTGGATTTGTCAAGTGGTGAATTATACATAGGTACACATAAAAATTAGCTCAATTAAAAATATTTTTAAAATCTTGTCAATACAGACAGTAAAGGTTCTTTTGTCTAGATATTATTAAAAAGATATAATTAAACAGAAATAATAATTAAATAACATCTCTAAATAATATGACATAATTATATATAAATGTTTTGCTGTCAGACAAATTTTTTAAATGACGTGCCTCGCTTCGTGTCTTTTCATTATTTTTCCAATTTATTCAACGCACCATGTTTTTCGCGGCGACTCGAACACAAGATACATCGCGTGTTAAACTGCCAACATCAATACAATTTAATTCGGTTAACAATATCAGCTGAATTTTAAAAGCACAATTATTATTTCGATTACTATTTCATTATTTTGACATAACATTATTCCGCCAGTATTGTTCACTGAAATGCAAAACACGCTAGGAATTAAATTTTCAATATCGGAAACTTTGATAGTATGTTCAATATTGTAAGTATGATAACCAGCCATACGATTAAATGTCAGGGGATATTATCCGTGGTAAAAACCGTGGATATCGAGGTGGATATCTGTAATGTATGGTATACAAATATTTCAAGTTTTTAATATGTATGTCTAAAGACACAATGACAAACATTGTGTCTGAGCCCTAAATGTAATGTATATGTATAATTAATGTATAACAAAAATTAACAAAAATTTTATTTTACCGTTTACAAACGAGTTTACAAAAGTAAAATAAGCCAAAAGTGATTGCGAGGCAGATTAGACATGGCCAAAAAGAAGGAAGACCCGAAGAGTATAGGAATGGTCAAAATTAATACCACGGCCAAGACAATTAGTTGTTGTTTTGTATTTAGGTCCTTGTATTTTAAAACAAGCGCATCTATCAACAGTTAATAATTATATATAATAGCTGCATTCCGATATTCAGCCCTGAAGAATGGAGTATAATACTCAGCCTAAAAAGCTTCAAAACTGTTTTCGTCTTAAATCTCTCGAAATAAAGAGAGAAACAAAAGAATTGCTTAAATTCGAGGCTTTGTAACGTAAAGATTTTCCACCTCCGCGCGTCTAGGCCCTACCTCACGTACGGCGGAAATACATCTGGCGCCGCGACCCGTGCAGGTCGACATGGATTTCTAGATCACGCCCATCGTTATCACGTACGGGTCGTTAAACCTACCGTCGGTCGTGAACTTTCGAAATAATTGCGAATCCGTGGAATTCGATTACCGCCGTGTCGCGCGAGGGTTGGAGGAAGAGAGAAACGCGCGCGATCGAATGCATCTGAAGCGCGGCGCAATTCCGCGATCGCTCGCGCCGCGTTACGAGCGTGCTCCCGTTTGTTAGACGCGCGATCCTTGTCCGTTCCTTCGCCGCGTGAAACTTTTATATTGTAACGGCAAAACTTTTCGCCGTCTAAAGTTTTGTCGCTTTTCCTCTCGCGGGATAAACGCGGCGATCGGTAAGGCGCAAGATATCGATTGCTTGTGTTTGTGTGTGTGATTAAAATAGAAAAATAAAGAATCGTAGGCAGGACTAAGCTTCTGACGCTTTTCTAATTCACGCAATGTATTCTGGAAGCATCGTTGCTCCTATCATGCGAGCGAGTTTATTTCTGAATATCGTGAAAAATATTACATCTCTCAACTTTGCACGCCGCTGCTGCGAAACGAAAATATCGAAACTGGATCAGGCGAACTGTGAATAACGAAAATATCAAAAACTCTCGATATTTTGAAAATCGGAATTTCCTTACTATTTTGGCTCGCTTGCGACTCAGTGGAGGCTGTGCAACGGAAGCCAATCGCAATGTATGCCGTTGAATTCCGCCCGCATTCGTACACCCATGCTTTTCGGCTATGAGTAACTTTCGACGTGAGCCACTGAACGACTGAACTCCAAGCGGCTTCGCCGCTTCTCATTTCGCGCGCGGAACCCAAACGTTCGGGGATGCGCATTCATAGCAGCGTGCGCACGTGTTTCTATGCACTTCATTTCGAACGCTCGCCGTTGTGCAAAGTTATCGAAGCATATCTTTATCGTCGCACACTATACGAGAAAAGCAGAAGACAAAGGAAGAGAGGAAAAGAGAGCGGGGGAGTGACGAAATAATAATGCATACCATATTGCAAAGACGAGGTATCCTAAATAAAATGGTTTGATGTACAATCCAACTTTTGTAAATATTGTTTTTGTTTTTAACGCAGAACAAGTTTGAAGTTTTACTTTTTTAACTTGTTCTTTTTACGGCCTAGAGCTCGGCAAGAAATGCACATTTCGGCCGATTTTCAGTTGACTCCGTCTCCCGCTCTCCTCTTACCGCGACGTTCCGCGCGCAGCCTACGAGCTTCGCGAGGCTCAGGACCGTGCCGTTTCGCGACCGCATCACCGTACCGGCACCCCGCGAGTGTTTTGTTAATAGTTTTCCGCATCACCCATGGGATACTATTATTGACGCGTTTTTTTTTAAGTGGTATCCCCTGTAGGCCTAATCCACTGAAGACAGACAACCCTTTCATAAATTTAATTAATTGGAACTTTAATTAATGAAGAAGCAGAATTATATGTGTATATATATATATATATAAATCTCTTAAGTGAAATAAAAAATACATTCAGAATAACTATTTTTGGGATTTTTTACAAGCAGGAACGTCGATCTGCATATTGCACTTTTTTTTTTTTTTTTTTTTTTTTTTTTTTTTTTTTTTTTTTTTTTTTATAAATATGTTTATTGCACACCATATAAATTGTCGGGATTACATATATTTCCAATAAACAAGAAAATTCTTATGAACTAGGGTACAATCAGTCTGGCCCAGCTTGGGCTCTCGCAATCGAATACATATTAGTCTTTGGTAATAGAAAATAAATGATATCTTATTGTGTTGCACTTAAGTCTAGTGTGTTCCGTAACTCATTATAAAAGTATGCTAGAAAAAGGTGAGTAAAAAACTAGCTATTTTTGCATATTGCACGTAGCAAGACGCATAAGATGCGGTAACGACACGATACTTGCACCAGCTGTCTGCTCCTTCTAGACAATTTTCGTGCCTTGGATTTTCATTTGTTGGACACAAGTGCAAATATGTGGCCATTATAGCTTTCTCCATTCCATCGACGGATTCAATATTTCTTCTAATTGCTAATCCGTAATATTTTGTAAGCTTTTTTATAAGAACGTCAGTCAACTTCCCTTTTCCGCCAAGCTTTTTTTCGTTTTTGATGTTTCGAAGCCGACTGCCTATTTTACATCTCAACGTGTCCAATGCATTCATTTTTTGATACTGAAAAATCATCTCCGTACGGGTTTAAATCTGAAATAGCTTTGAACGTCTTAGAGTCACCGTCCGATATAGTTTCCGTACTTCACTCCGTATTTATTTTCAGATGTAGAAAACATTTCTTTAACGGCATCAACTTTCATTTTGCCCGCAGAACCATCATTATTTGATGCGCACTCTTCTTGGTGATTTTCGTACCAATTAGCATACTCTTCAGTATGCTTTTCTTTTTTACGCCAAACCGTACACGCTTGACAGTAACTACTTTTTACGACAAGATCTATTACTTTTCCGCTATAATAAGCAATCAGAGTTGTCACACCAAATAACGAAGTGAAGCCGCGTTTTTTTCATGACCCATCGCCGGATACTTACAAATTTGTAGGTGGTCTTCCTCTTCTGTTCCTTTTCTAGTTTTTTTTTAATTCTTCCCAATTGTTAATCTCTGCGTTTCATATATTACAATAAATGGTGGTAGTTAGGCAAACATAAAGAAATATTATCTATGTATTTTATTGTTATGTAATACACGATATAAACGATATGATAATCAAAGCCTAAAGTTCACGAGTAGTTTCGCAACGTTAGAGATCGACGGGGAACAATGTCGTAGAATTTTGGCATAAGAACGAGCTGTGGCGGCGCGATTTCTTCAAGAATTAAGATAAAGCTATTTTCTCTCTGCTCGTCGATTCTTTATGGAACTTCGGGAACGGAAGCACGAATAGTCGTGTGGAGAAACTCGGGAAATTCGCGTGATGTGCATGAGTGCCGGCAAGAGAATTCGCTAATATCGATCGGCAGAGGAGACTTCGTGTTATAATTCGCGAGCGGGCAATGATGAATGCAAATCGCGCGGCGATGTCGCATGAATATTCGCGAGCGCGATTTACAATCTGCCAGATAAGACATTTGTCTTTTGTATACATAGAATTTAGAAGTGACGTTATTAAACGTTGCAGCGACGGTGCATCGTGCGATCGCGTGTAATGCCCGTTTGCATTTAAGCTTAAATGTCAACGTCACGGTAGTCGAATCTTGGTAGTCGACGGACACGTATATCTTTTGTCGAGCAGAACGAAAAGGAACTTCCTCTCAAACATCGCGAATAACGCATAATGCACTGATTCACTCGAAATCGCGATGAAGATAAATTATTCTCGCAATTATCGCATTTAACGGACTTATTCTTACATTTGAGTCCGGCGAAACATCTATGATAATAACGATCTGTAGATTTTTTTTATCTTATTAGCTTCGCCAGGCTCTTTGTCACTTGGTGTAAATACATAAAACTTATTATCTTGGTCATTTGTTATAATTTCATTTGCATCTATCCACTCGTGAAATTTTTCGACAGGTAAACTCTGTTCGTATATAAGATTAGACAACTCTTGGTCTATTGTATTAGAATAAGCAGGTTCCCTGGACGTCGATGTCGATGGCCTGTAATGAAATGTGGTACATGTAAAAAGATTGGGTACGTCCCTGTAAAACGAAATTTATCCCCAAAAAAAATCATCTATAGATGAAAAATTACTTTATCATTAGAAATAGTAATTTTAGTTTAGCAAACCATTTGGTGCCGACAGACGTAAGGGTGCATGCTGAACTCTTAAGTTAACTATATTTTCAGTAAAATTTTCACCATTCTCACTCATTTTGCATTGATTATTCATAAATCCTATATTATCAATAAAACATATTCATATAACACAATATTTAAATGTATTGATATATTTTTCAAAAACTATATATGTCTGTCAAATAAATCCATTATACCTTCTATGATATTGTATAAAAGTATAATATAATAAAATTGATAATGTACTAAATTATATATCAATTTAAAACTCAGAATTTTGAAATGTATCTTATAGTAAGTGAAATCTAGTATTAATAATTTAATCTCAGAAATCTTTACTCTATAATACAGTACTGATTTTATTAGAATATTTATTTATATAATAATGATATTAAACCATCATATAAACATTTATATCAGATATTTTATAAGAATGTATCACTTCCAAGTATATTTTCTTTGTATAACTCTCCCTGTTGTTAAGATTTTACAAAACCTCATATAATAAAATAAATTCTGTAAGGTTTCTGTAAT
>NW_020216040.1:0-1324 GCF_003070985.1 Temnothorax curvispinosus | reverse complement strand
AAGAGTCTTTCCTTATACCAAATATTAATACACTAAACTATAGATACGAACAACAACGAGAAGTAATAAGCAGATTTCCGATATATTTAATTAAAGTTGATAAATTTGCCGCAACTGCAGGAGCTTCATATATTTTTTCTTCATTGTTATATCTTGCGACTTTATTGATTACTGTGATACAATCGTCATACATCTCTTGGATGATAGACTGATATAAAGTTTTCCACATTTATTTTATTTCTCTTAATGCCAAGAGAAAGCGACTAAGGATACGTAATTTGGCACGAATCATATCGTGTTGGTGTTGAGATTAGTATTTCAGGCACAGTTTATTTGTATACAAAATGAGTAGTTCGTCAAATCTGATAGCGCGTGTAACATCGTCTTCCCTCATAACATAACAGGAAATACTACTGTTCTTAATACATCACTTGCCGATGGGTGTAATCAACACGTAACTCGTCTACCCATAATCATAACGCACCGATTCTTTGTAAATTTTTTTTCAAAACAACGTTTAGAGTGGTGACGTTGATTTTCAAAACTTAAGAAGTCACACTAATTTATATACAATCAAATAAAATACCGACTATTACATGCGAACGTCCTAATAAAAATATAACAGGATCGCTACAGATTATACTGCTTGCAAAATGCAAAGTTAATAATATACTTTTTACTTGTGACAGATATTAATACGATAAGCTATATAGATAAGAACAACGAGAACAACAGTAAATCTGTGATGCTAACCTAAGACTCTAATAATGAGGAAACGACTGATGACGCATTAAATGCATGTTATGATAAGTTTAGCTAATATTATGATCCATATCTGTAAGGTTTGGTTTATAATAGCCGTAACCGTTGATTTAAGCCGTATCTTTAAGAAATTGACCAATCACAGTCGAATGTGAGAAGAATAATCGATTGTGATTGGTCAATTTTTTAAAGATTACGGTTTAAATCAACGGTTACGGTTATTATAAACGAACCCTAATAGTTATTTTATCGTATACATGAAATAATAATATATACGTTTTACTTATGTCAGATATTAATACGGATATTAATACAAAATAAATTTGAATCATCTAATCTAAATTGTATTGCTGATTTTGCAAAGTGAGCTTTGCATTTTGCACAAGCAGTATAATCTGTAGTGAACCTGTTATATTTTTCATTAAGACGTCTGCACACAATAAGTTGTCCGTTTTTTACTTCAGAGTTTGTATTAAATTTGAAATTGCCATTTTTCCGCAAAATATCGATAATTTCTTCTTTCTTGATTCTTCTTGAATAAGATAGCAAATTTTTTTACCTC
>NW_020216039.1:0-5257 GCF_003070985.1 Temnothorax curvispinosus | reverse complement strand
ACTTGATACGTGACTGTGATTATGTTATGTTTTTATTTTGGTTAATATAATTAATAATTATTCAGAGGATTAATAATTACAAGATATGTAATTTTATGTTTGTTTTAGTTTAAAAGTTACATTAACATTTGTATTTTTTTTTAACTACAAGTGTGAACTGCAGTGTAAAAGTAAGTTCAGCGATAAAAACACACTTGATATGTAACTGTGATTATATGTTTTTATTTTGGTTAATAATGATTAATAATTATTCAAAGGATCAGAGGACCAATAATTACAAGATATGTAACTTTATGTTTGTTTTATTACAAATAAATATAGATACATTTTATTACCAAATATTTTTTATAATTTTATCCTCTCTCTTTAATTATATATGAATTACACATTTATTATAAATTTACATGTTATATATATATACTATATATATATATATATAGTATTTTGTATACTGCACAATATCTCAGAAAATCTTTTTCATTTGTGTAATGCTGAAGAAATAATATATGTGCCACAAACTTTGTATATAAAGTATTTACAAGTACGTTTAACAAATATACTTTCAGTTTAATAATTGTAACATAGACATGTTTATGTTTGACAAATCTCTCCTTTATTTAACAAACTTAAAAATTTTACATAACTTTAATATTATTTATGATCGATAGAAGTGTTTCATATTTCTCAATTTTTTTATATTGATTTTTATTTTACCATTAATTTTCTAGATGAACGAAATACCTGGAAAGCAACCTGGTACAACAGTTTATGTGTACAATGACTATACCTATAACAAAGATTCTCGCAATAATAACATTTTACGATGCAGTACTCGTCGTTCTTCAAGATGTCCGGGTAAAATAACTATTGAGAAGAATGGCGAAATACATATAAAAGAAGAACATAACCATACTAAAACAAAATGCAAAATACAACAGGCTGCTATGATATCAGAAATGTTACAACTTTGCCGAGAGACGTCTTTGCCTCTAAAAGAAATATTCGATAGTGTCTGTAGGAAGTAAGTACATATTCTATTTCTTAGTTTTTTTAAAACAATTTTAAAATAAGGTAAAAAGACATTAGGTACATATATAAAAAATGCTTAATAAAAAGATGTTACTTTTATGTAATCTGTTAAAAACTTGTATCAAAAAATGTTATTACTTTAATGTAAGAAAAAAGTTAAAAGTTTATTTACAAGAAAAATATTTGTTTACCTTTATTAGAAATAATTTATCATGAAACTGTTTTTTTTTGTACAAATAATAGATGTATATAAATCTGTTAAATCAGTTTTTCCTACAAAATTATTAACATCAAACAATTGTGCCAACTGACAATGAATTGTTTTGTTAAAAGTACGCAAGATTGCAAAGATAACTTGAAGTATTAAATATAAAACAGAAATTAATTATTAAGTAACAGTGTTTCTAGAATAAATATATAATTTAGGGTTTAAATGTGTATTTTTTCTATAAAAATAATGCCAACAGATGAATCAATATTTATAATACAAGTTTATTCTTTTTTAACATAATTGTATATTATTTAAATTTTTTTTATATTATTAATATATAACAGCATAGTAAAATTGAGATTCAAATATACTTGATTATATTAAAGTAATTTTTCTGTACAAGTTTTTAGACAGGTTGCATAAAAGTAAAGTTTTTTTTATACAGCACCTTTTTCATATGCGCATTTAGCGTTTTTCTTAATGTTTTTCTAAAGGTAATTTTTTATGATACCACTTTTTTGTACATTTAACTTTACACGCTTTTTTGAAGGAAGAAGATATCCCCGTAGGTTATATTAAATATTAATTTATACATCTTTTTTTTATGTAAGCACTTAGCGGTTTTTCTTTTTTTTACTTTTAACAGCCGAGATCAAAATTTATTTTATGTTATAACCTTATATAAATGTAATTATTTGACAGATAACATTATTATACATGAATTGATTGAAGCTAATATAAATTGACATAAGTTAATGAGAATAAAGTAATACAAAATATAGATTGAAAGCTTTGTTGCTTCTAAAATATTTTTGGAACATCTTAAATATAAAGTATTTCAAATATTCGACAGATAATACGTCCAAAAATAATTACTTTTATACATGCTGTATAATAAGAATTTAATTGTTAAAAGTTACCTAAAATAAATTTTAATAATTAACAGAATTTCTTATATTTTGTTAGACATATTGCTTATATTTCCTTATAAAAAGTTGTATATATAATTAATTAGAACTATAAATCACATAATCAATTAATTAATTAATAATAATTTACCTCTTCTATTACATCTCTAGAAAGGGATAAATATTTGTCTTTACACAGTCAGTCTCAAATGACTTTTATCGGACCTTGATGTTGACTTTGACCTTTAAAAAGTTTGAGGTCATTAATCTTTCCCGTCAGTCTTTCCTTCAAGTTATTAACAAAACAAGACCAACTATTATCTGCTTTAACAAAGCTTTAACATGCTTTTACCATGATTAAAGCAGAGAATACATTGAGAAAAAAATTTACTGCATTTTAGTAAATATTAATTTGCATACAACTGTGATTCCATTTACTAAAATGAAGAAAATTTTCCTTTTTATTAGTATATTTTTTCTCAGTGAATACACATATTTCTTTCTCTGTGTACTTTGTATTTATGCTTTCTGAAATATAAAATATAAAATTATATGGCCAGTATACATAATCGATTCTTACTTCAAGACCGTCTTAAGTAATGTCTAAAGATGCTAATACGGTCTTAAGAGAAAGTGACGGTCTTAAATATAAGATCCAACTATTCATATACCAACTCTTCTTTGCTTTAACAAATTATTTTTGTCACAGATATTAAACGTTAAAGTTAACGAAATAGAATAATATGGCAATTTATGGATATATAATACATGCGCTTTGTTCAAGCAGATAACAGTTGGTCATTGAAGGTGGTCATTGAACCTTGTTTTGTTAATAACTTTTTAATGAACAATGAGTAACGGGAAAGGTCAATAATTTCAAACTCCTTCAAGGTTAAGGTCAACATCAAAGTCAGGCAAAAGTCATTTGGGGCTGACTGTGTAAAGGGAAATATTTACCGTATTTAATTTATTTTTTTTTTAAATATCTTCCTCATTAAAATTTAATTTACATATAAAATATCTGTCAAAAGCTCTGTGCTAACTACTTTACTCCATTTGTGTAATGAACTGTGATTCTTAATAAAGAAGTATGCGAGATAGATTTAAAATAATAAAAAAAAAGCTTTATACAAGGTTCAATACATACCTTCCCAACTTTAAACAAAGCCCAAGTTGTCTAACATCTAAAACTTTTTCTCTTTCTGTTATTCTACCGCTTAAGTATGCAGCTAGGAACATTGCAACACTTTCCCATTTTTTTATTTTTAGTTTACAGATTTTACTAATAAAATTAATTGTGTTTTGAACTGTCATATTCACAGACACGGAGAAGACTTTACATTGTTTTACGTCTAAAAACACATCTCAAAAACATTTGCCTATCATTCTCCAGTACGGGAATTCTCTAACTTTTTTAGCGACAATTTTTGTATCGCTAACGTGACATTCAACTGATTTCAACCAATTACGACTCAGCGTTGAAAAGAATATATTCTAAACGGTAACAACAATTATCGTTAAAAAGTTAGAGAATTCCCGTTCTGTTCTCTAATCTCCGTGATCTTGAAAATAAATTAAAAAATCTGGCCTGTCGGACTTAATGAAAATCGACTTTTTACTTTTTGGAAACTTTCTGATAATATCAAATAAATAGTTTTATATATATATATATATATATATATATATATATATATATATATATGTATATGTATATACTAGTTGCTCAACTATACTAAATATTTAGTACTTACTAAAAGAAGGATTGTTTAAATGGAATAAGCATTATCTTTTTATTTATTTTTATTTCAAAATGAGCAATGTAGCACATGTTTGTATGCGTGGTTGCATGCACGTTAAATTCATGACGACGTAATATGACTAAACTTCCATTAGAGAACGCACAGCATTAAATATCCACATTACAGATACATGTAGCATCGTCGCTTGCTCGTCTGTCCTAAGTCTCAAAGTCATGCCAGTCATTTATTGATCATTTATTTATATCATTACGGTCATGACGCTGTTACGACTTCAGTTACATCATTTGACATGTGTGAAATTAACTTGCAGGAAAATGTTATATGAGTGAAATCTAGCGCGCAAAGTCCTTTAAATTAATATAATTATTAATAGACAGCTTTAGACGTGCTGTATGAAAATTTCTTTGCGGAATTTCACTTTTATAACATTAAATTCTACTTTTTTTGCCAATTAATTTTACACATGTCAGTGATTTAACATAAATATAAAGTTGTAAAAATTAATTTTATATACTTAAAGATAAAAAATATTAATTTTATTATGCTTTTAAATGCTTTTTCTTCCATCTGATATTTTTTATTTGTTAATTTGATTTAATTTTGTTTTTCATAGTAATCAATATAATGCATAATTTTGGCTCTTTTCATTAACTTTAGAAATAAATAATTATTCCTTGGCTAATACAATTTGTAATTGCTTGTAAACTTAATATGCAGGTATCCTGAAGAAGCCACAACATTGTCATATGCTACAGTAAAGTGTACATTGTACCGTGAAAGAATTAAACCTCGCCCATGTTTGCCAAAAGACATGAAGACTCTTGCTACGAGTTTATCAGCATATGTACCTCTTAAAGGATTTTATAAAGACAGTGTTACTTGTAATGATGGAAAAATAGCATTAATATTTACAACTGATAAACTCTTACATGAATTAGGAAAGTCAACGGAACTTTATGTAGATGGAACATTTAATGTAAGTTCATGTGCAATAGATTAAATACTTATTTTTCTATATTTTGTGGTTGCTTTCCAGCTAGCCACACAAATCGACATACGAATTATTTTGTTTTTATTGCTTATTGGATATTGAACAAAAACAGAATGATACTTGTGTCGACTTATCTTGTTAGCTGGAAAATAATCTTAGATAAAATAATGTGATATAAATAATATAATTTTCTGTTTTCAGATCATTCCACGTGTGCCACTAATGAGTCAAATGTACACTATTCATATCCGACATACAAACGTAGTACGTATATTGTAGTTATACAATAAAATTATATATATATATATATATATATATATATATACACATATGTTTCTTAAATTTTTAAGGGTGTTGC
>NW_020216038.1:4516-6269 GCF_003070985.1 Temnothorax curvispinosus | reverse complement strand
CCATTCGCGCAAGTATGATGTACCACAGAGTTCTATGTTATTTGTATTAAAACTCTTATTGTCACGTTTATCACCCGCCACAAACTCCCCATTGAACACGGTGTTCACTTTGACACAGTTATGTGTTTTTATACTGTCTCGCACTTGCTTGCACACTACGCTGCAGGCGTCTTCCAAAAACTTTCGCGATTCTACATGGTCTATATTAATTACCGCACCGGTTATTATACGCTTTTTGAACGCGGCGTCGATCTCTCGCCATACGAGTTCTGTTGTGCGCGTGTCACCACTGGTACCGGCGTTCGCATAATCACCACCGCTATGGATAAATTGTCTTTCCAATCGCAACTTCACACCCTCGAGTCGCGCAATTCTGGCAACCAACGATTGCCTCTGCCAGATCGTTGGATTGTCGGAGAGCCGCTGACGTTTGGCACTACAACGTGTCTCGAGCTGCTCGATGAATTCCGCGCATTGCAGCGTCCATGTGAAATATTCATCCAAGGTGGTTACTTGGTCGGACAACTCCAACAGATCGCGTTCGGTTTGCTCGAATTGCTCCATGTTTTATCTATTCAGATTCTGGTTGTTCATCAGATTCAGGTTGTTCATCACCACGAAGTCGACGCACATTCCATAATGTAGACTTGTCGATTACGTCACACTCTTCGAAGGGGCACTTGCACACGCATCGATAACACGCTGGACAATGTCGATAGGTATACTGAATGTTATAGTGTTCCAACATAAATTTATATAGACTGAAGAAAGGGACATCACAGTGCCAATTATCACAATCGATAAGTTCACGTTCAAGAGTTCTTTGCACCTTATTGTCGACGGAATAGTCGTAATAGGGTTGCAGACGCAGATTGTACCTCGCCACCACTTCAACGCACTTCCCAGTGCCTGTGTGAATTTGAACTAGCAGATCGACTAAGTGTCCTTCTATCTCACGAATAACTGTAGTTGCCCAATAGCGATACTCCTCATACTGCGACTTAAAGTCATGTTTAAACAGTTTAATGTAGAAAGGATCATCACGAATTTCACGAGCTTCATATTCTTTTACCTCGTTCCGCACCTCTATGTATATTTTCCGTCTTATGTTAGACTTCCAGTCATAAGGATACTTATCGATACATTGATAACAACTCCTTGTCTAACGATGCGTTTATCGGTTCCGCGTATCCCGAGTTCGCGATCGCGAACAAACTGCACCAGTGATATTCGTTGCACATCCGTCGATTTTCGTCCTCGATCTTCATCACGCAAAGCATTGGCGATATCATCTATTAAATGGTCGCCATAGTAAAAACGGTCGCAACAGTATGGAAAGTCATCGCTTTCATCACTTTCATAGTCCGGTAACCACGAGCGATTATTGTCAAGCGTCATTTCTTCTTGCTCACTGCTATGAATAAATAAAAAAATGTTCACGTCGCAACCGATGTATCGCTCTACAATTGTATACTAATGCGGCTCGATGCGCTTCATCCCTCATTATATACCCTTTGCCCTCTCTCTCGCTCCAACTGTTTTTTGACAGATCTTTTCTTCCTTTGTTTTACGTACTGCGTCGTAAAAAATAGCGCGAAATTGTTTAGTCTACGCGATAACACCCCCTTTTCCTAGAAAACTGTTGTTTACGACGAACGTGTCCCGACAGGTTCGATGCGTTATCGGGTCGATCATCGTCCCGATGACGTCATTTTTTCCTTTGTCTTTCACGTACTGCGTAGATAGATTGTTT
>NW_020216038.1:563-4416 GCF_003070985.1 Temnothorax curvispinosus | reverse complement strand
TCGGGTCGATCATCGTCCCGATGACGTCATTTCTTCCTTTGTTTTTTATGTACTACGTAGATAGAGCAGTTCTCCGATATCGCGTCCACCGTGACGGATCCCAGGGAAGCGTCGAATGCAATATACGCTAGCGATGCGTTCAATACGAATCAGCTCATCGATTGTGAGCTCGCAGCTTTAGTTTTTTAGCACGTAAGATATATTATGTAAAAGAAGAGTTAAATAAACAGGCTTTTTTTACACCCTAAAACGAACGATGTATTTTTCTTTTGCGTGCATGTCCTTCCCTATACCTAACTTTTATCATACGTTGTTTACGACGAACATGTTCGGACAGGTTCGATGCGTTATCGGGTCGATCATCGTCCCGATGACGTCATTTTTTCCTTTGTCTTTCACGTACTGCGTAGATAGATTGTTTGATCTACGCGCGATAACCGCCCCCCTTTTTTTAGAAAAATGTTGTTTACGACGAACGTGTCCCGACAGGTTCGATGCGTCATCGACAAAAAAAACACAAAAAACACGCTACTACGCAGTGCCCTATCGAGTTAGTCTTACCATTGTGCGCCGCCTAGCGGCGTCGCGGCGTCGTTGCGAACGAAGCCCCCGCGGACCCTTACGCGGCTCCCGCGGACCCTCGCGCGGCCCTCGCGCGGCCCCCGCGGCGCGACCGCGACCGCGACCGCAAACGCGAACGCGGACTTCCCCTCCCGCGGACCCGCGGCGCGGGTGAGTCATCCCGGTGACTCATCCCGGTGGTATGTCAAGGTCAACCCCCTCCCCCCTCTTCCCCGCAAAATCCGATACCCTTGTGTAACCCGATACCCTTGTGTAACCCGATACCCTTGTGTAACCCGATACCCCTGTGTAACCCGATATCCTTGTGTAACCCGATACCCCTGTGTAACCCGATACCCCTGTGTAACCCGATACCCCGCTCCTCCCCCCTCCCCCTTACCCCCCCGCGAAATCCGATACCCCCCTCCCTCACCCCCCCTCGGAGCTCCCGAATCTGAACCGGCCTATATACACTACTACCCTGTAATGTGATTGAAGGGATGTCATGCCTGTTCACGCACGTTGATTTGATTTTATGTGCTGGTGTTCGCACTTTAATAAATGTGCCATCAATGCAGCCAAGCACTTTAGGAAAACCTGCAATCTTAGATGTTATACATACATTAATAAATAACTTACTATGTAAATTCTCTTACATAATGTATAAACAATAATATATATTAAGCGCAATAATCAGATGTACATACGTCAAAGAATTCATTTGCAGCATTTTCTTTGTCCGAAAATTTGATTACGTTCCCAGCTATATCGCATAAGAAATTCATGACTCTGTCATTTTGTCGGTAAGTTGTAGTAGGACACACTCCAAATCTCTGTGCGACGTCTCTCAGGCACACTTTATTTCCAGCAAACCTATACATATTTTCAAATCGTTTTTAACATTTGTTATGAGTTATTGAATAACATTGACCAACTGTATATACAAATATATACACAGAAAACTTACCACAAAAATGACAAAATGTGTACTTCAGCGGACGTAGGTTTAATTCTTCCGTGACTTTGATCATTAGGACAGAATGCTGAATTTTCAAACATATCTATAATTCTGTACGCTGTTCTCCGACAAACTCGAAAATTGCATTTAAACTGGAACACCAATATAAACATTTGTTTCTAGTTACCGGTTTACAAGCAATGTATAATTTACAATAAAAACTTACCTCGTTCTCAGAAAAATTATGTACTACCCCTAAAAAATTTTGTATTTTTGGGATAATACGTTTTTCGCTAAGTAAATAGTCGTCATCATCACTACTAGATGATGACGAGAGAAAATCGAGTAGTATTTGCATACTTTGCTCGTTCAAATCACCTACACCAATTTGCGCCGCCATATTTTGCACGCAACTGACACCGTCTCTCCGAGCTCGTACCAGATTTCTGCATGAAAGTGCGGAAATTCGGCACTAGATTTACCAATGAAACAGGGCGCACGATCTTTGTGCGCACTAAAATCCCCAATGGAACACACAGTCCGCGGTTAGTGCGCACTCAGTGCGCACCAGTTCTGCCAATGAAAAACGCTATTAATCGTGCGGACGGCGAATGTTTGCGCCTGCTGCGTGTTGTTCGGATCGTAAAGCGCTCACGGGGGGATCGCGCCGGCTCTCGTCTGGGCGTCGGTGCCCGGTTGCGTATCGTGTGCGACCTGCTCGTTACCTTGATCGGTGAGCGTGATCAGAGGCGTCTGATTTTCTCCGACGTTGTCGTTTTCGTCGTCGGTGGCCGCGTTACGGCGGGGTGTACGGTTATCGAGCGGCATGCTGAAGACCTCCCTTGAGGGGGCTTCCGATGCTTCTAGTTATGCGGAATTTTGCACTTGCAGGGCCCTCGAGGATCACGTCGGGGTCACCAATACGTGTGGGGGTCGAAGGAATGATTTACTCAGGATTCCACACTACCCAGATAACAAAATGCCCGCAAAGTGAGCTCACGACGCGTGCATGTCGTGCGGATAATTTGCACGGCGTGCACTCATGGTGCTAGACAGATGCGTCCTCAAATGGTGCTCATATGACTCGCACGCGTGAGTGCCGCATGCATGCGGGTCATATGAGCATCAATTGCTCTCACCTTGTACCCTACTTTTTAATATAAATATAATATGTACTATTACAGTTATAAAAACATTAAATTAAAGAAGACCAAATATATATTTATTTATAAACATTTTTATTTTAAAATTTGCACACACGTGAGTGCCGCATGCGTGCGGCTCATATGAGGATCAATTGCTCTCACATATATTATACATACATATATACGCTCTCTAGATATACGCTCTCATATATTTTATAAAGTTGAAACTCAATGAAATCATATCTCGATACGACAGCAATTGAAACCGACAAGTTTAAGGATGTATCACTGGTACAATCTTAGACAAAAGTGCATGAAATTTGAAATACTTGAATATCTACGCCTAACGCATAGTAAATCTAGATGTAAGATACTCAAGATAGTAGGAGTCTTATTTTTACTCTTACAAAGGTATTTTTTTACTTTACAAATGTTTTTTCCAGTATTATTTGCGATTTTTGTAATTTATGAGCCTAAACTTTTGGCAGTAAAAATGCCCTGATTTCAACTTTTTAACGTCAAATTATTAATAAAATTAATAATTAGTTATTAATTATTAATTAATAATTAATTATCATTAATTATTAATTTATTTCTTTAAAACGGTGTAGTGAAGACAATTGAAACTTGACAGATAGTTTCATCTATTCGTATACTAGATGTACAAAAAAATTCAAAATATTGGTAGCGCTCCTTCAACATTTTTTTAGCTGTTTTATCCGTCAAAATCGTCTCTTCCCATAAAAATACGTGTAAAATCAGTGAAAATTAAAATCGTTATATCTCAGCAACCGTTTAGTGGATTCGTTTCTACTTTTTTTGTAGCACATTAGGAAGACTAAAAGAACATTCTTACAAATTTTTATCCACTTGGTAGCGCTTTGAAAATAGGTGCAATACATCCTTAAAGGATTCCGCACCAAACCACGGAAAAATGAATCCCGGTCAAATTGGCTAAAAAAATTTAGTATGATGTAGTTTATGACGTCCTGATGAAAAGTGACTATGAGCACTAAGTCCAAAAATGGACAGTTTTCAAGTTACAGAGCGTCAAACATCGGAAAAATGGGATCATCGGCTCATGGTAGTCCTTAATATGTGCCGTCATGTTGGTGTGTGCCTGTGTGTGTGTGTGTGTGTGTGTGAGTGTGTGTAGGTGTAAATAATATCACGCGCGCGCGCAAACACA
>NW_020216038.1:0-463 GCF_003070985.1 Temnothorax curvispinosus | reverse complement strand
CCACACACACACACACACACACACACACACACACACACACACACACACACACACACACACACAGAGGCACAAACCAGTACGACCGTACACAGGACTATCTTGAGCCGATGAACCCATTTTCCTGATGTTTGACGCTCTGTAATTCGAAAACTCCATGTTTGGACTTTGTGTTCATGGGCACAAAGTCACTTCACCAGGACGTCATAAACTATACATAATAAAACTACTAAATTTTCAACCAATTTGATCGGGATACTATACTTTGACCATAGATTTACCTAAATAAATATAATTTCTTGTAAAGATAGCATACATGTACAAAGAGAACGCGCAATGTTTTTTTTCATATAAATTAATTTTACATAAATTAAACTTATAACTTTTTTTAAATAATTCATACCAATAAAGATCTGATTTTAACGTCAATATTTGTAAGATGGTATTTTGAATTTCTTTTCAGTTA
>NW_020216037.1:0-6625 GCF_003070985.1 Temnothorax curvispinosus | reverse complement strand
TAACGCATATAAGTAATTTTGTTAGATAAATGTCCATGTAATGATTTCTAACCATTAATTCTCATTGTTTATACAGAAACAGTACCGGCCGAATCCACTACAAGTATGAATATTAGTGAGAACTTTTTGGACATTCTACAATTGTCGTTTGAAATAAAGTACATAGATGAAGACACTGGACTTGCTAAGAAAAAAGACAAATTAAAAGTGTCAGAGGAGAAAATGAATGTATTATATCATAATGTAGTCGATGTTTTAACGGACCAAAAATTTGATGATATTGTTGCTTTATCGACAGCTCATTGCAACATTGGCTTAGAATATGTTACTTCCACGGATACTGACGATTTAAATACTGCTGTACGTTATCTTTCAAGATGTTTGGAACTGTTAAAAGGCAAAACGTTAGACCGTAAAGCTATATTGACATCTATAGGTGCACTTAACGGATTAAATTCAGTTTGTGAGAAACTTGAGACAGAAAAAGATAATGAACACTTGAATACAGCATTGTCGCTATACTACAAATACACACGAGAGGATAATTATCCCGATCCCATCCACATAGAAAGTCTTGTTGGTATTAAAGGAAAAGAATTGAATCCTAGGATTATCTTGAACAATTTGCATCATACAACTTTACAGGAGTTAGAACGTCAATATCTTAAAAGGTCTAAAGATAAGCACGAATTTGTAAAGTACATACATGATATATTAAACATCCGACTGACAGACATGGTATCTAACAAAGCAAAATTTGATGAAAAATGTCTTGATATGGCTTTAACCTTATTTGATCTGTCTAGATACTTTCTAGCAAACGGTCGTTTCGCTGAAGCTAAAAATCACATTGCTATTGGAGATTATGTAATACACAGATTTGATAAAGATATTAGATCGGAAGAGAAAGAAGCACCTCTTGATTCGAATAAAAGTTATAATAATGCCTTAGCCGTTAGTGCTAGATCTTGGGGTTCTTATGGAGTTTCTCTTTTACGTTTCTGGATGGAAAAATTCTCACAGAATAAAGAAAAATCTTCTGAGATACAAGATGAAATGTCAAAATTAGAAATAAAATCTGAGGATTCAGATTTAATATTTTCTACGCTGGAAAAAGAATTGGAACATTTAGCTTCTAAGATCAACAAGATCACAGCACCATGTATATTGAATCTTGCTGATGCCAAATCGGTTTTCATAAACACTTTGAGAGAACTTCAAGCAGCGAAGAAATATTTTACTATAGACACTAATATTGAAAATTATGCGATGTTAACACTTAAAATTTCGGATGCATACAAATATTTAGCAGGTTTTCAAGAACAAAGGGATGAACAAATAAAACTACATAAACAACGAGTAAAGTATTTAGAGGAAGCTCATAAAGAATTTCAAACAATTACTGTGAATGATAGAGAATCACAAATCTGCGAACGGATTAGGTACGAAATGGTGACGTCATGTTCCACGGTTATGGATTTAATGGTTGAAGAAACATATTACGACGAATCATTTAAAGAGCTGTCAACGAATGCTGATCAATATGTGAAAATAATTGCAGAAAAAATCGGTCTTTATTTAAATAACGTTTAGATTTCTTTTTCATAATTAGTCCTTACTAAAATTTCTTCATTTATTATTATTTGTGACCACATTGAAGAATATTATTGAATGCGTTGCTCTATCGTACATAAGTCATATAAAAGCATGATTCATAATTATTATACTCTTATTATACTCTTTATTATACTCTTACATTTCTATATTTGCCAATGATTTATATTTTTCAATAATTAACAATAATACACAATCATATAAGATTATATACTATATATATTATGTATATTACATATATTATATATATTAAATACATTACATACATTATATTCTCATATATATTTACATTTGTATAAAAATATTTTTATTATAGAAATTATATAAGATATAAATAGTATAATTTATATATGTATGTGTATATATATATATATATATATATATATATATATGTATGTATGTATATAAAATCTTGAACAACATAAATTATATAAATATATAATCTTATATGTATACGAACAGACAAATTGTAAAAATCAATGCTCGAAAAACTGTGTGATAAAATATAATGCAAAAATTGAAATTTTTAAGTACTTTACCCTATTTGCGTATTTAATTTACCTCTCTCAGCATTCTCAAAGCGACGAGTTTAATTTCAAAGTAAAGTGTTGCTTGTATCTTGAAAGACTAGTCTTACTCTGATAGTGTCGAACAAATATTACGTGATTGCAACCGCTGTGACATTTACAGCAGCTCTGGCCAGAAATCCATCATTACCTTGTTAAACGTTCCGCCTTAATGCTGACAAAAATTATGCGAACTTCAATGTCAATTTAAATAGTTCCAATCAAGAAAAAGTGATTTAAATGTACAACACAGAATATATAATTGAAACTTTCTCAAACGCATGCAGACAATCGGCCAAATGTTAATATAGTGAATTCGAGATACACTAACAGGACTTCTTTTATTAAAATAAATAATAAAATAGAACTTCTTTTAATTTTCTGACTGCTCTGTAGAAAGTCTCTTCTGCTTACTTTTTATTTTATACATTTGCTGTCTCTAGTTTCTTTCCTATGTTCCTTCTGAGATTTACTTTATCGACTGAAAATTGAAGTTTATCTTACAATTAATAATATATCAAGTATTATTGGTGAATGAGAAATATTTGGCCCCCAGTTGAACCGATATCTTTTACAATACCAGTTTTCTTATCAATATAAAAGAAATTTCAAATAGTTATAAGTAAAATAATTAAATTACTGATGTCAATTTAATGTAAGGTAAAGGAATGTTTTAATTTAAGAGAAGAAAGGTTTGCATTAAATCCGAAAATTTCGATACGTGAATTTGAACATGAAACTACTGAATTCCTAATAATATCAAATTTTTCCGTACTTTTTTATACCATTTATACGCTAAATTGTATCACTGCGCATGACACGGCCCTGATCATTTAAACGAGATTGCATTTACACAAAGCAAGAAAATTTTTGCGTTACACAATTTTCCTAAATCCCGAATATAAACACTTGCAAAATTTCGTATTTATTCATGTATGTCGCGTACGAATACTTCGTATTATTTCCATCTATTACTGACAGAAGAATTTACATCCTCACCTATAGGTTTGTAATGCCCATGCTGTGCTTGCAATAAAATTTCAATCTTGTCCCACGGTGTCATGTCCGTTTTCGAGCAAATTCCGACACACTTGCGCATAATTCATTGTACATCAATACTATTGCAACAGCATATTCTTGAAATATCAAGTTAAAAAGTGTCACTTTTTCCCTCCGATAAACAATTATCGAGATATCGTAAGCTAAATATTGAAAAAAGTTACCAAGTTTTTCTTGAATATCTCAAAAAGTATAAGGCAAATAAAAAATGTTTCAGACAAAAGTTGTTCAATTTAATTAGTAGAAAAAGATGATACATAAAAAAATAAGGGTCTTTACTTAAAAAATTTAACTTAAGCCCTACTGGGTCCAACACAGGCCCTGGACCCAAAATTTAATAAGATCGTTTATTGGCCCCCTTTAAACCCTCCAACTTTTATCTGAAACATTTTTCCAATAAACAAATATTTTCTGAGATAATTGGAGGAGATAATTAACACACGAAATAAAACTCACCCTGTATATATGTATATGTATTTAAAAAATATATAATTTTATGCCAAATAAAACGATAATGAAAGATAAAGGAATATAGCAGGATTTATATAATATTATATAAAAAATTTAACAAAGAATTTTTTCATTTTCTAAGATCATATAAAAAATAATTTCTTTTTAATGGAATTCTACACACTTTCTTTCATAACACAAAATAAAAAGAGTTCAGTAAAAGTAATGTGACGTTTGATTTAATAATTATCTAGAGTTTAATTTAATAATTATCTAGAAAGCATTAACATAAGATCTAAGAAAAACAGTAAGGACCAGTTTCACCAACGTCGATTAACTGTAACCTTCGATTAAACTCACTCTTCATCTCTTTCTAACTGTCCCTCTTATGTGCATTTCCACCAACGTAGATTAACTTTAATCGCGGTTTAACTTACATTTCATTTTTTTCTAGTTCTTAAAGATAAAAGGTAAGTTAAACCAAGATCAAAGTTAATCTGGATTGGTAGAAACAAATATTAGAAAAAAACGAAAAGTTAGTTTAATCGAAGGTTACAGTTAATCGGAGATGTGGTGAAACCGTCCCTAAGTGGTTAATTAATCGAGTGTATGTTGTGTGTGTGTGTGTGTGTGTGTGTGTGTGTGTGTGTGTGTGTGTGAGAGAGAGAGAAAGCTGAGCAATTATATCCAGATCATGGTGTGGAAGCGAAGTTGTTTAGAGGCATTATCGTTTTTTTAGTTTTGTTATTCAAATAAATCCTTCTCTTCCTGAATATCGATTTGTTCTTTCCGGTAAGCTTCAAATTTTCTACATTCCTATAGTACTTTAAAATGACTCATGAAAAATGTAGTACAATTTTATAAATTTTTCAAAGCGTTCTCTGAATGTATATTTTTCATATAAAGTTCCTCTTATGTCATTTTCTTCTTTTTTATCTTAAATCTGCACAGAAAAATAAATACATAAATTATTAATTTTCAAATAAAAAGGAGGACGATAGGATCAGCAAAGTACATTTCATTCTTTAACGATCTAAAATCGTAATCATGATCATCGTTAAACTATAGAATTTATGTTTATGATAGATTTGATAAGCGTGGTTTCGATCAAACTTTGATTAATTTAATCGATCAATTTATTAAGTAATATCTATATTAATTGCTTCATTAACTTAGATAGAATTATTAATGTTTTGACTGCCAATCATACGTAAAAAAAAAAGTTTAGATTAGAGATAATGAATTATATATAGACATTTTGCTCTGAACGATTCTGCTAATTAAATTAGGCCTGTTCGTTTTAGCTGAACTTCTTGCACGGTTCATCTTTGCTTTTTTTTCTTTTTACATTGGAAAGAAAAAGAGAAAAGATGAACTGTGCAAGAAGTTCAGTTAAAACGAACAAGCTTATTAATCGCTGACTAAAGTAATCGAAGTTTGATAAAAAAAAAAGTAGCTCTAAATATAGCGTCTAATTGAAATATTTTTTTCAAACTTTAGAACATACTAGAAATCTAGGAATAGAGAATCTGTGATGTCAGAAGTGCGTTCATAAAATATCTATTAAAATCCCAAACATCCTGTATGAATGTACAACGTAAACGCTGCTTCTGAAGATCAACGCTGAAGCAAAAAAAAAAAGCAAAATAGGTTACCCAAAGGATTTCAACTCATCAGCTACGAGATTTTTCACGACAACCTCATAATTCTCGATTCTCCTTTTGGATCGGGTCATAGCTGCTGCAGGATAATGTCGATGCGGACGCAAATCGTGAATACCAAGTTGTACGAGAAAAACGCAAGCGAAACTACTCGTGGCAAAGAACGTTTACTCTATGTGATTTCAGTCGGTGACAATAGGGAGGGGAGAATGAGAATCGGGGATTGTTGACAATAGGTCTGTTCTATTTAGCTAAACTTCTTGCACAGTTCATCTTTTCTATTTTTCTCTCCAACGTGAAAAGAAAAAGAGGAAAGATGAAGGAAAAATAAACCGTGCAAGTTCAGCTAAAAAGAACAGGCCTCTTGAGTGATCCAATCTCATGTATAAAGAGCGTAAGATATTCGTATTTGTGTCCTACGCCGTCCTGCAGTGGAGCGACGCGCCACGTGTCCATGTGTCCACGTGTTCTATTTTTCTCTGAATCTTATTTCTCTAAACTTGCAAGTGATTCATCGAGAACGGAAATTACTACGTGATATTGCAACAGAGAAGCTTTTGCTACTTAAATAACTTTTAATAATATTTAGCGATATTTTGCTATTTTACGATAGAAATTTTTTATTTATATGCTAACGTAAAATTCTTATTCATTGAATATAGACTACGAGTAGCACTATTTAATTTTAGTTTGCTCAATTTTAATCCTGTAAATTGGATTAACTCAAGTTTGTTTATGACATTATTACAATAAATTAAAACTGTTTTCCGTGTGCGTGATATACATTTACATATAATGTCCCGGTTCCAGAATAGTTAATATCAAAAATACAATTTTTTAATATAAACACAAAGTAAAATTGTCAGAATTTATAATAAAAAGAATGTTTTATTTCAACTAGCCCTTTTTTTTAAACCATCCTCTACAAATAAATAAATTTGACACGTTGGGTCATTAGGTGAGATTTTATGTCGCTTTTGGAAAACTTGCCTGTATCCAACGTCACAATTCGATACCTTATAGGAAAACGCGCTAGGAACACTGCATAAAAAGAAATTTTATCCCTATATAATATATCTTTCTATTGGATATCAGAGGTGTAAATCCCCTCCAATTTTTATATATAGCACGTGTATGCGGAAATCCCTCATCCATGATTAAAAGACGTTTGATAAATTTGCAAGTCAGAACACAAATTCATAACTTTATACTGGAAATTGTCTTTATATTCGTGAGCAACAATGTTAGCGTTCCTTAGACAAGTAATGGAAGAAA
>NW_020216036.1:0-2441 GCF_003070985.1 Temnothorax curvispinosus | reverse complement strand
TTTCTCTTTGTGGCTCATCGCTTGATGACGACGAGAGGTTGGCTGAGCCTTGTCTTTCGACACCCCTTTCCCGCCGGCCCCTGAGTATCCGATCCCTCTGAGACGGTAAGTGCTTCTTCGTAGTAGAACTCATTCATAATTTCTACAGGTGGTTTTATTTCGGAGTGTCCATCTCCTAGGCTGGTTGGCTTCCTGGCCTCACGAGCCCAGCCTGCCCGAGCTCGGGTACCCCGGGCTCGCCATGCCCGTGTCGGGGACGCCCCCAGGAGCCCCGAAAGACCCCCGAGGCCGCCCCCGACCCCTGGGAGGACGGTTGAGAAAGCAAGCTCTCCTTCACGACTCCGTCCAAGCCGGGCGGACTTTTTATAGAGGCCGCCTACCTCGCGAGTCCCGTGGGACTCCCCGGTCTACGCCAGTTCAAAAACTGACGGAGATTACGGTACTGGTGTGCTCGGGTACCTCGGGTTCGCAAAACCCGTATCAGGGGTGGCCCGGAAAGCCCTCAGATGGGCCCCCGGAGTCCGCCCCTGACCCCTTTTTTTTTTTTTTACATGGGGAAATCTTCTCCTGCCGGGTTCCCAGACGTCGGTCTGGTATGTGGCCCGACAGCCCCCTCAGGTGTTGTGAGGGGGAAGACCCCCCTGCCCTCCGGAGAGAGAAACGGGGGGAGTGTGGGATTCCACGCACTATGTGCGTGACCTACCCACTAAAACCCCATGGGTGTCCGAACCATGCGCATTATGGAGGCGCCCCGGGGACTGGTTATCATTGCTTCCGGGGCGTCTCCTGCGCCGAGCCTTTGTAGGCTCTCTCCTCTCGAGTTTGTTGCTCGCGGCCATACTGGCCGATCTTGTATCTGAAATGTGACGGGGTGTGACACCACCTCACCCCGCCACTCCTCCCGTTTTGTTGATGGGAGGTTGTTCGGGACCCATTTACCCCGCTGGGTCACCGAACCTCCTTGGACTTCTCTTGCCGCTTATTCACGGCAACCGGCATTTCCCTTTTAAAGAAAGAGAATGCCGCGGGGTTATTACCCCGCATTTTATCTCTTACGAAGAATCCGCTGGTGATGGGGAACGATTTATTTCCTCTCTGCGAACTCGCTCGTCCTCCTCTTTGCGGGCCATTACCGATCCACAAAATCTGGTGAAGGCCCTCTATTTCTCTTGATTCCCAACCATAGCCGCCACTATGGTTGGGAGGGAGAAGTCAGGACCTACCTCCCCCTGTAGGACACGACGCTGTACGGCCCACGCTGGACAAATTTCCAGCGTGTGCTGCGCCGTGTCCCTCTGCTCGTCGCAATGATGGCATCTTGTCGTGGCCTCCTTACCTATGCGGCACAGGTACGCACCAAGGCATCCGTGCCCGGTGAGCACCTGCGCCGCGTGGAACGTTATTCCGAGTCGCCGTCCATCCAGCCATTCCGCCAGATGGGGCCGGATGGCGTCGACCGTCCTTTGTCCCCACTCGGCATTACCTAGCCACTCCTGCCACTTCCGGACAAGGACGGTCTTCTCCTGGAGTCCTATAGCTCTACGCACACGGAGCGGGACCGGACGCCCCCCCGCCGTCTTCAGCCTCGCCACGCGCTCGTATACATTGGCGTGTTGTCTGGCGGCGAGCTCCAACGGGGGAAGCTCCGCCAGTGTGGTCGCCGCCGCGTGTGAGACTGTGCTGTAGCACCTGGCCACCCTCAGAGCGATCGTCCGTTGCATCTGGCGCAGTTGCGTTTTGATGCGGACCGATCTCTCTGCCACCGGGGCCTAGATTGAAGCCCCGTACAGTGCCACAGCATTCGTTGTCTCCGCGTAGAGCCGGCGAGCCCTGTTGCTCGCCCCTCCCAGGTTCGGCATCAGCCTAGCTAGGCTGTTGCTAACGGCCTTTACCCTGGGAGTCAGGCAAGAGAAGTGCTCGCCGAAACTCCAGGTATCATCCAGCCAGAAGCCCAGCAATTTCATGCTGGACCCCACGGCGACTCGGGTCCCCTCGACCGTGATATGGGCCCTCGGCGGTCTCCCCTTGGACTTGTCGTGAAACAAGACGATCTGCGTCTTTTGGGGAGCCACTTTTATGCTGGGTCTACAATGCGAGTCACAAAGTCGTGAGTCGCAAGAATTGACCAAACATAGTCGAATTTGAGGAGAATAATCGGCTGTGATTGGTCAATTCTTGCGACTCACGACTTTGCGACTCGCATTGTAGACCCAGCATTTGGCCCAATCTCTTCATCGCGGCCACGACTGCTGCCACTGCGACTTCACCGCGAGCTAACGCCTCCCCTCAATCATCGCCCTCTACTCCCAGGAACGTGTCATCGGCAAAGCCGTTGAGCCAACTTCCCGGGAGGAGGGCGATGCGTAGGACGTGGTCGTATCCTATGTTCCACAGGAGTGGGCCAAGCACCGACCCCTGTGGAACCCCCCGCACGATCAGCC
>NW_020216035.1:0-3100 GCF_003070985.1 Temnothorax curvispinosus | reverse complement strand
TGGCATTCCGATATCCGTGAATCCGCTGAGCTTGGTAAAGAACACCTGAAGGTAACGCATCCAAATGTATTTCCAAGGCAAATTTGAAAAGAAAAAACTTTTAATGAAACACCAGTCAAAAAACCTCTTTTAATTCGTGTTTCTCTTTTCTCTTTTCTCTGGAACACAATCAATTTTTCTTGTTCAGAATACTTCATGTGTATCCAACCAAATTTTAAGGATACACAACATAAACCTAAGGTTCTTATGAGCCTGGCAAAAATCTCGAATGGAATATCGTGTAATTTTCTCGGATTTATAAGCTGTTCACTAATTTTAAGTACTCGTATCCTAATCAAACCAAGAACCATATCTCTGGTCGCCAGCTTCATTTTTCTCCTTTTCTCACTTATTATGAATCATAGTGATTCCAGAGGACTGCATGTTTTTTGTATATTTCTCAAACATACCGTATATGTCTCATCTAGAAGAAGAAAGCCATCCAATTAATTAATTAACGGATAAGTAGCTCAATTCTCTTAGGTAAGAGATTGGCTTCATAGTTTTTATAAAAGTGTACGAAGCCGTGTTTTGCACAAAGGCGGGTACTTTAGCTCATAAAGAACACCTTCAACAAAATTCTCAAGTACTTATATTGTCTGAATCAGCAATGTGAATTAATTAATATGCGTCCTTCAAATCAATCGACGTCAGGAATTATCCTTTAGCCAGAATTTGTTTGACCTTTTTTCTGTTTTTTATTTAAAATGCTCAACATATTAGTAACTTATTTATTAAGCTATAACTTATAAAGCTTTTTCAGATTAAGGATTAACCTGTAAAAAATTTATTAGGTTTGGGAACAAGATAATCCTCGAAATAATTAATTTGAAACTGGTTGATACTTCGGAATGGCCTGCTTCCTCGATAGCTGCACTATTTGTTACGAATCTGTACCTTTACCTGCTCGGCTATTGCGGTTCTTTTGGATATATAAGTTGTCTCATTGACATTTAGACTGTGCCAGTCTATTGGCAATCTTACTTACAATTAATTTCTTTTCGTAGGCGCTTGTTTCGGCTTCCAACCGGTAACGTACTGGTAATGTGATTTGAAGAGGACATGTTCTGTTATTGACTGTACATCTGCCTCTGCTCGCTCGCCTTCGATTGACCGTATGGCCCATGTCGATTTCGGCGAGACGGCCTCGCGAGTTTCTAGAACTCGAGGCCATTGCAATTCCAGCAATGGCAGCAGTCATTCTGTGCTTCATTGATTGCCGCACAATTTTGGTTTCTCAACCATACGCTCGTCCTCTTACAATAGTGCTGTCTAGAACAGACTTAATCTCCAAATTCATATTTAGTGGATTTATTACCGTATAAGTTTACCGGAGGAATTTTTCAATTAGCATTCTCAAGGCGAATTAGTTGAACCAAGACACCTGAATAACTTTTTCAGCAGGACTTTTCGCTCCTCCAAAGGAAGATCTTTTACAAAGACGCCTTCCTGCCTGACTACAAGATCCTTGTAACCCGCTCGTTTTAGGATTCTATCAGGCAAAATGCAATCTCCGAACATATCTACGATCAAAAAGGAGAGCGACTCCTCGTCTCGACTCTTACCGTCTCGACGCTAAGCAGATTTACAAGCGTCTTTTAAACCTCATCTTAAGGATCGCTGCTAAACGTACTAAGGAACAGATACGCACTAGTTCTTAAGAAATCTTTATCGTAAGAAAGACTTTCCAAATAATAACCACGACTACAGCTTTTCCTATTGGCATCATAATATCGCCTGTAAGGATTATCGTATTCGAGGAAAAATAGTCCTTCTAATAGTTTCAAGGCGAGTTATACTCGGATTGTTTTTTCATATATTGGTTGAACCGATATATTTACGGATAATATTTTCCGCAATAATTTCTAAAAATTTTAGATAGCATCCTCAGTCAATAGTTGTCGATTTCCAGTCTGGTCGAGATTATTTACCTTTCTGATGATATTCTGAAACAAGATGTTATGAGTAAAGGTTATGTATGCAATTGAAATTTATCAATCACACATTTCCAAAGTCAACTGGTTGGACCAAAACACCTGGCTTTGCACATGCGTATTATATGTGCACAATTGAAGTTTCTCAATTTGCCATCTCAAGTCAAATTGGTTAGACCAAGACTGAATCCCTTTTTTAAAGTCGCTACAGTCAGTACAGTCCGAATAGGCTTGATAGTTGGGAGGACGTTACGCGGCGAGGTTTTGTGTACAATTGAAATTCAATTTGCATTCTCAAGTCGAATTGGTTGGACCAAGACGCCTGAATCTCGCCTATGCATCTTACCCCTTTTTTAAAGTCGCTCCGAACGGGCTTGATGGTTGGAAGGACATTACGTGGCGAGGTTATGTGCACAATTAAAATTTTTAATTTGCATTCTCAAGGCGAATTGGTTGGACCAAAACACCTGAATCTCGCCTATGCATCTTACCATTTTAAGGTCACTACCGCCCCGAACCGACTTGCTAGCTGAGAGGACGTTACGCGGCGAGGTTATGTGCACAATTGAAAGGACCCCGCACAAAACCACGTGAAAAAGCCGTTCTACCGAATTGACTAAAACTTTAGGAATCGGTAGTTTATGTGATGTTGATCAAAAGTCTCTAGGCGCGAAATCCGAAAATGGCCAGTTTTCAAGATACGAGAGGTCAAAAGTTGGGAATATGACCAACAGATCTAGCTTACATGGGTTATCTACACACGCCGCACGCATCGACAGCACTTATTGAGACGGGAGTCTCAATGGTGGTCGAAAAGTATAGATAGTGTATACATTGTGCAAATCATCTCTACTTTAAGTGCAGTCTTTATAACCTGTTATAATCTTCTTCGCACATGAAGAAAAATAAGAGGTATCAAGATGTCAGGTTGTTGTGAAAGGCTGCAATAATCGCAGCAAAAGAGGATTTAGATTATTTCGTGTTCCGAAAAATAAAGAAAGAAAGCATGAATGGGTTCAATTAATTGGAAGAGATACTTTACCAGAAAGGGGGGGAATTTGTGAGGTAATTAATGAATTACTGTTAGCAGGGCGTATTGAAACACACAGGAATATACACAGCAGGGT
>NW_020216034.1:0-6859 GCF_003070985.1 Temnothorax curvispinosus | reverse complement strand
GCTCTGCGCATGTGATGCTTAGCTGCCTTTACCGCCGACTCCCACAGACCACCAAAGTGTGGAGAATTAGGAGGGATCATATGCCAAGTGATGCCCTCATTTGCGCAGAATCGCTGTACGATCTCCTGGTGTTCTGTATTTTGGAATAGTTCATAAAGCTCCTGGAGTGCGCGATTGCCTCCAACGAAGTTTGTGGCATTGTCGCTAAATACATCCGTGCATCGACCTCGCCTAGCGACAAATCTCCTCAATGCTGCCAAAAATGCATCCGTGGTAAGGTCGTTGACTATTTCCATGTGAACCGCCTTAGTGGCGAAACACACAAATACGCAAACGTATGTTTTGAGGATTGCCTTGCTCCGAATCCTTGGTTTACAGTTGAACGGGCCACAGAAATCAATGCCTACTCGGAGAAATGGTCGAGCTGGCTGTACTCTGGCTGCTGGTAATTGGCCCACTTGCTCCGCTATGATAGGTTTCGCCCGGAAACAGCGCACGCAGTTATGCACCGTTTTTCGACACAAGTTGCGTCCGTCGATGATTCAAAATTGCTGCCGCAGGGTGTATAGTAAGGCTTGAGGTCCCGCGTGCAGGTTTGCTTTAAGGTGCCTTTTCATGCTGACGCTCGACGCTCATTTTCAGCGACAAGAAGGTCGCATGACCACAATTGACGCCGGCGTCAATTGAAATTCATGAAAAAGAAAACAGCGTCAAAATTTCGGCGTCTTCGCGTTGCTTTGGCTTTGACGCTTGAAGTTGGAAAAATCCAACTTCTGTTTCTTGACGCTGGCATCATAGTGATGTCACGTGACGTAGCTCAACGCTGTTTTTCAGCGTCCCATGAATTGGCACCTTTATGATAGTATCGAGCGATTAGTCTACTTAGTTTATTTTTCGCATGTAGCAGCATCGGATGACGCTGATTATCTTCCAGATCGGAGTTCTGGAGTCGACCTCCTACACGAAGAATGTGATGTTCATCGAGGTAGGGACGAAGGGACTGCACTCTGCCCTTGTAATCAGTAGTACCGTATTCTCGTAATTTCTTGATGTCCTGAGCGAAGTCCTCAGATTGTGCAGCTCATATCAATCCCAGCAAGGCCTCATTCAATTCGGAGGCTGATAGAGGGCCATAGTCTCTTCTGTCTCGCGTCGCTTTGCAATTTGCAACGAATCTGCGGCAACGGGCACTGATTCGCAACGTTTTCGTGTAGCTCGAGTAATTCATCACGGGATCCGCTACCGCCGCTATGCAAGATACGTTGATGGTCTTTTTCAATTCCTCGTCAGTCTGGTCGTTGGATTCCGTCCGCTCTAGCCGTAGGAATGGCCATTCGGATTCTTCGTACTTTAGGAAGGCAGGCCCGTGAAACCAATTATCTGTCTTACTGAGAGCCTCTGGTAGAAGGCCCCGAGATACCAAGTCCGCTGGGTTCAGTTCGCCTGGAACGTGCCTCCATTGCTCCGGCGTGCTCAATTCTTGTATGCGGGCAATCCTATTTGCCACGTAGGTTGTATAGCGACTTGATTGCGATCGAATACGATATAGAGTAATTGTTGAATCCGTCCAGAGGCAGATGAGTCGATAGACCAATGCTATTGCGCCGGTCACCTTAGCGGCGAGCTCCGCTAGTAGGAGCGCGGCTTGAAGTTCCAGTCTTGGAATGGTAGTCTTTTTCAGCGGCGCGACTCTAGATTTAGCGCACAAAAGATTTATGGTGTAGTTGCCAATTTGATCAAAAGCCCTTAGATAAATGCAACATCCGAAACCGAGCTCAGACGCGTCCCCGAATCCATAAAGTTCCAGTGCGACGGCATTCGGAGGGAGGGCACATCTTGGTATTTTGATTTCCACTAAAACATTGAGCTGCTTGCGGAAAGTCATCCATTTTTCTTGTAATGGTTTTGGTAGAGGGTCGTCCCATTGGAGATCTGTAATCTTCCACCATTCTTGCATTAACACCTTGGCCCAGAATACCAATGGTGCGCTGAGTTCAAGAGGATCGTAAAGTTTAGCTATTTCAGACAGGATCATTCTCTTCGAGTAGTTGTGGCGTTCCTCGACCTTGTCCCACGTTAGTACGAATTGATCGTCTCCAGTTTACCAGATCAGTCCTAGTGTGCGAGTTTGATCAACCTTGGGAAAAGCAACGCTGCTTGCAAGGTTCGTAGACACCTCGTTGCAATTGGATGCCCACTTGTGTAGTTCGAATCCGCCTCGCCGCATGAGAGATTGTAATTGTTGCTGCAAATCCTTAAGTCGCTGAATCGTCGACGCTCCCGTTGTGACGTCGTCAACGTAAGAATCTTCAATCACTGTGCGAGCGGCCTCAGGGAAATCCTTCATTTCATCTTCGGCTAATTGTTGTACCGTCTGGGTTGCTAAAAATTGAGCGTTGGCCTCTCCGTATGTCACAGTGTTAAGCTGATAACTGAGAATCTCCACAAGAAAATTAGGACGCCACCAAATGCGTTGTAAACATCTTTGATCCTTGTGTATTTCTATCTGCCTGTACATCTTAATGATGTCGGCCGTCAGTGCGTATATGTAAGTTCTGAAACGAAGAATTACGGTAAATAGGTCTGATTGTATCGTGGGACCTACCTTCAGAACGTCGTTAAGTGATAGATGTGGTTCTATCTTAAACGAGGCATTAAAAACCACTCGTAGTTTTGTAGTAGTACTACTGGGCTTAAGAACGTGGTGATGCGGCAAGTAGTATTGCACCGCCTCTGGCTCAGAATTAGATGTCTCGTTTATCGGCTCCATGTGCTTTAAGTCGATGTATTCTTGCATGAAGTCGTGGTACAATTTCTGTATTTCAGGTTCTCTTCGTAATCGTTGCTCCAACCGAAGAAACTGCTGCAATGCTGCCATCTTGGTATCGGAGAGATTCGTGATCTCCGGTTTCGTAGGGTGTGACACGGAGTATCTTCCGTCCGGCTTTCTCACCGTTGTTTGCTTGTAATGTAGCTTGCACTCCCTTTCTTCGAGTGATAATGCCCGATCCTTGATCACTTCCTTTTGCAACCAGAATCTTTGTATTTGCTCGTTCAAATTATTCACCGTACATGCAAGTGACACTGTTAGTTTCGGCTGGCGATTTTGCTCCAGAATTCGTCCTCCTATTATGTGACCTAGGACCGTGCCATGTAGTTTTGGAAATCCATGCTTCATTGCGATTTGATCTCCCGTGAGTAGATCCCAGAAAATATCGGCTCCAATTAGCAAGTCAATCTTGGAGGGCGTGTGAAATTGCGGATCAGCCAATTAAACGGTCGTCGGAATCTGCATAGCATCCTCGATGGGGCAGATCGGCATATTCTGAGTGATGTGTTCTGTAACTAGCAGTTCAATAGGTGTTCTAAAAGACGAGATGCGTGATCCTATAGTTGTGCGCACAATAATATGTGCCCGTGTTTGAGCATCATTCAATCCAGTTACTTGAAGGTTAACCCTTCTTCCCTTCAGTCGCAACGTTTGATACATGCGTGTAGTTATAAAGCTGTTTTGAGAGCACCCGTCAAGGAGTGCTCGAGCTAGATGCTCCTGTCCACTAGAATCATAAATTTTGATTATCGCAGTAGCTAGTAATACTTGCTTGACTTTAGGTTCCGGACGAACATTCAAATTGCAAGTCGTTGTCGAGGAGCTCACGTTAGCTTCTTGTTTACTTCCGTTAGACGAGGCATCCTTTGTGTCGATCGCGTTTGGCTGTGACGGAGACTCGAGCGCGTTTGTCTTCAAATGGAGCAGCGTGTGAAGTCGCCTTTGACAGATTCGGCAGCCTCCGGATTTGCAATCTATCGCACGATGTGAACTGCCTAAACAATTAATGCAGAGATTTAATTTACGCGCTGTCGCTATTCTTTGATTTACCGGCAGGTCTGTTAGCTTTTTGCACTTGAACACTGAATGCTCCGCTTGACAGATGCCACACATAACCTTTGATGTAGCTACAAAGGCCGTACTGGACCTTTCCGGTTTCGCGCGCGCACTTGTCGCAATTGCCTCTAACACGCGCACTCGTTCTTCTAGCACTGTCATGATTTCCTCGAAGGTTTGTATTCTGTCGGTCGGAGTCTTTGATTCGATCTCCTTTCTTGACGCTGCATCGAGTTTAGTCGTAATATGATACGTGAGAAACGCATCCCACTTGTCAACCGGTTGCTTGAGAGCCTTCAAGGCATGATAGTTTCGCCGCACTCCGTCAATCAGAGTCTGCAAGGATGATGCGGAGTCTTCTTGTGTTATCTTCAAATCGTAGAAATTCTTGATGTGTTTCTTTATAATGCGAGCTTTGTTATCGTAATGCTGCGTCAGCTGCTGCCACGCGACGGCATAGTTTTCGGCGGTGAGCGGAAGTTCGACGTATTGCCTCGCCGATCCCGCGCTTACGTATGACTGTAAGTAATAGAACCGCTGTGTGTCGTTCAATCGCACATTGTTTTGGATAAGCTCCGTAAATATATTCTTGAAAGTCAACCAATTCTCCCATTCACCGTCGAATGGGGTTAGTTTGATCTCGGGAAGTTTGACAGATGCAGTCGTCGGTGTGTTTGATGACTGGCTTCGTTGCGCGGCGTTGGATGGCGCTGCGGCTGCGGTCGCCTGTTGCGCCGCTCGAGTTCGTGCTTGCAACAAGCGGAGGGACGACTCGGTCTTAAGATGGCCGTCTTCGAAATCGCCACGTTCCTTCTGTTGCTCGTCGGCGGATACGCTATCTTGTTCGTCGATTTGGTCCTGTATCTGCGAGAAATCCTTGAGATGTCGATCCAGTGCGCTTAAAAACGTATCGATCTCGTGTTCCGTTGATTCGGAAATGACGCACGTTTGCATCCATCGGTTTATGGAAGTAACGCGCCCCTTTATGTACGCCCGCTTTCTTACGAGCTTCTCGAACGCCGACATTTTGCTTGACCGTTACGTGAGGCCAACAACGACGCGACCTTTCGGCTTGACGGAATTATGCTCGTCTAATCACGCGAAAACTGTTCTCACCGCGCACGTATACTCGTCTTTCGTCTTTGTACACTCGGTCGTTCGCGACTCGAAAACCGATTTGCACGAGAAAACCGCGCCTCGCCCAGATCCGGCTCGAAGGACCAATGTTTTGTTAGTTAGTGTGGATCTGGTAGGGCAAGGGTGATTTTCGGAAGCACTACACTTCTTGCTGAGTACAAAAACTTTATTTATACAAGAAATCGCTTTGACTGATATCGCGAGGCGTATACTGGTAGGAAATCTTACGTGAGACGAACTACTTTCGCGTTGCGTACCGCTCGGAATCTTTGGTAAGACTAACTGTTCCCCTTAATTGGCAACTCAGAGCTCCATCTCGCGGAGAGAAACAAACTAAAAACAAAACTATGCGACTCTAAAACTATTCGATTGCAATCAGGCCCTAAGGAGATTCCAGGCGATGGCAATTTGTCTTGATATTTATACATTTGTTCGCATAAATATGGAGACAATAAAAAAATTCTTGCGCGCGGGTTCTTACTAAATGTTGGGCCATCAATTTTTACGATTGGTCCATATTGATCCCGTAGCATTCGCATTAGTCGGATCGGAACGTTGCAATGATATTCACGCAACGGAAATGCCAATAATTGATTTTTATGTAAATGAAAGATCAAGGGAATGAAAAAATATATTTAAATACTCGATTTACATTTGTTTCATGGATAACTAGATAACGGATCTAATTAAGATTATATTCTGTTAAGTTTTACCGTTAATTGTTTCTATTCAAATTCAAATTTATATCTAAAATTTCAGCAAGATTGGTTGTATTTTATCCTTCGAAATAATGTCAGAATCGAAAAATAAAAAAATATATTTACACTTTATATATCTATATTTTATAATTATCTGTATTCATTATTTTTAATGAAAGGACGAAATAATTAATGGCAAAAATATGTCACATAAATAAGGCAGGTTTTGTGTGTAGGATTTGTGATTCTTTTAAAACATACAAAATTTGATATCTCTTCGGATTGGATTAATCGCACAACCTGGTCCAAATTCCGGGTAAATTACGTAAATGTTTTGACCAAAAAACGGACGAATTAACTTAATTTTGACAGAACCGGCAACGTGTTATACGGAAATGCATAATAAATATTTAGCAGAGAAATGAGGGACAATAATTTCTTCTGGATATTGATTAACTCTTAGAAGTTTTAAATTTTCATCTTTATCGTCATCATCAGTGTCTTGAAAAAATATATCCCAAAATAAAAAATATAACCAATTACTTTATTATTTATTTTGTCCTGTAATTCAAGTGATTTTATTTATTAATATTTTATTCTGAGTTGTCGTTGCCATAACTCACTTTAGCCTCAACATTTATTAAATTTTATTAAAGTTAAATATTAGAGTTAAGTACATAAAAATACTAAAATAGAATAAGAAGAAGTGCATAGGAGTACCTATATACTTAAATTTTTGCGTGCAAACGAACATACATCTGCAAGCTTGACCTTCTAATCCAGAGTGGATCGAAGAGCTCAATTTACTCTAAAAATATTAATAACGAACGCAGATGAGATAACACGGAGTAGATGAAATAAATGTTAATTGCCGAACAATCTTTGGATGTTTATTATTGGTTTATAATAAATTGGCTGCATTTATAAAATACAACGGTGGAGTGCAATGGACTGAGCATTCACTAGCCTGGAGTTAATTCTTAGTGATATTTTTTTTTAAATCTGCAAGCCAAACCTGAGCAGCAGATTCCAAGCAGAGTCTGCAAAATTTTTGGTATCAGAAAGGCAACAAATTTCACGCGGAAACTGTTCCCTGGTAACCATTCCTTTGCAATTCTGCTGTAAAACTGCACGAAAA
>NW_020216033.1:2381-6394 GCF_003070985.1 Temnothorax curvispinosus | reverse complement strand
TGGCCGTTGGCCAGTTGCACCTCCTCTTCGTCGGGGACGATCGCGAAACTTAGGTTTTGCGCGAGTCGTGCGGTGTCCTCGTTTAGGAATGAGATTTCGGATCCTGTATCGAGTAGCGCCATAAGGGGTTTCCCGTTTACCTGGATGTCGAGGTGCGGCCGCGGAAAAAATTTTACGTCGAGGACCGGGGGGCGGCCGGGGTTTCCGCGGTCCCGGCGTCGTTTCCCGGCGGGGGATGGCAGTCCTTTGTGAGAACTCCGTCCTTGCCGCACTGAGAGCAGAATTTCCGCGCGGGTCGACGGCAATCGAATCGGGTGTGTCCACGTTGTTTGCACTTCCAGCAGCATTCCCGTCGGTTGTACGCGGCGGCGGCGATTGGCGTTTCGGCGGGATCGGCTTTCGTAGGAGCGCGTTTCTTTCGATTTTGCTGAAGCCTTTCGTATTCGCTGGCTCGCTGCTGGAGGTCGCGCGGGCTATTAACGTCGCCTCGCCAGATGCGGCTCTGGTAGTCGGGGTGCAAATTTTCGTATAATTGCTCGACCTGCTCCTCGGTGGAGTATCCCCCTGCCCGTCGCATGAGCGTGAGTAGGTGTGTCGCGTATTTCATGTAGGCCTCCCCGTCCCGCTGCGTACGGTCGCGGATCTCGTTAACGAGCTGTAATCGGTACCGGCGCGGTAGGAATGTTTCCTTAAAGTCCGCGATAAAGTCGTGCCAATCGAACCATCCGTCGCGGTTGTTACGGTACCAGAGGAGCGCGTCTCCTCGCAGGAGTTCGGGCAATCCGCGGAGCCAGTGTTCGTCCGAGAATTCGTACGCGGCGCGAAGTTCGTCGATGCGCTCGAGAAACGCCCAGGGATCCTTTCCCTCAAAGTGTAGTCCCCATTTTCGCATTTGGTCCATGATCTGGGTGGTGGGGGGTGCGGGGGGCGCCGGGCGGTCGGCCGGAATTATGGTCACCGGTGATGTCGCGGCGGGCACGGTCAGTGTCAGAAGCGGCGGGGGGTCGTTCTCTAACGCGGTTTTCTGGAACATCTCGGGATGGGCGTCGATAAATTGGTTTAATCGGTTGCGGAGCTCTTCGAGCGTGCCCTCGGTGTCGAGCCCGAGGGTCTGGAGTTCGCTTACTAGCTCGGCTTTGGACAGCCGATAATAATACGCCTTCATTTTACCCGCGTCTTGTGCCTGAGCCTTTCGGTCGGGTCCCTGTTCGGGCGCCATAAAACAACCTAGCTTCCGAAGCGCGGAGTTAGCTCGCGGCTGGTCAGGGTTCGGAGTAGGCGCGGAGGAAGACACAAGACTCGGTTAAAATATAATACAACAAAATAAAGTATTTATTCAATTACGCGTGAATACATGGAGACGCTCGCGGGAGCGGTGCATATGTACGAAGCTCGCGGTCGCTGCTACGGTAGCGACAGATTACAGTGATCGCGGAGTCGATGGCTACGTGTGATAGATCGCGGGCGCGGTTTATAATGGCGGTGTAATGCAGATAGCGCGGAGTCGTTAAATACGTATACTAGGTCGCGGACGCGGTTACAATATAGATATCACGGGGCGTGCGGACGCCTGGTGAAGCGATGATTTACGGAGATCGCGGAGTTTCGCGGATCGGCGGGCGTGCGGGCTCGCAGAGGTAATTCGGCGCGGTAGCGCAGATTTGGATACCGGCGGTAGTGAGCGCATAAGGCGCTGGATCGCTATTGGACGTGATATCGAGCGGCTAAGACCCTTAGCGGAGATAGAGAAGTACTCTCTATTTCCTGGCGCATCGATTTGTGTAGGCGGGAGGCGGCACCGGGTGGCCAAGACCCTTGGCGAGTAAGAGAAGAACTCTCTTACCCTGGTTCACTCCGGTGTCACAGGTGTTCGAAATATGTATAATGGAAAGTCGAGTCAACCGCCTAGATTCTTCACTCGGCAGAGGCAGAGAATACTCTCTACCTCCTGGTTGTTTCGACTGGAGGATTTCGGGATCCGTGAGCAGCGGAGAATCGGTCGGATCGGTTTGCTGGTTCACGGCGGAATCTGAAAACCTAGCAATATTGCTCGGTTTATATACGCCCGCGGTGGCGTGTCGGCGTAGCGGGGGTATACGCGCCGGCAATCGCGCGCGCCGGGATGGAGCGGTGGAGCGTCCGGGAAGTATGGCGCTCCGACGCTGCGATTGCGTTCGGTGGCTCTCGGCCGTTTTCGGCACCGCTCGGCGCTCCGAGTCGGTTGCCGCGCTAAGTCCGTTTGCGGACTGATACGCGAAATGGAAAGTTTAAAAAAGGGCACACCGTGCCTTGTCTCGCCCGGCGGGTGTTCGGCCGGGCGGCATCCGGCTGATGTTCGCCGGGAATGATGCGTTTCGGGGCGCATCGTTACATAAGATATAAAATTTTAGACAATTAATTGATAGATCACATTTTGATTCCTCTTAAATTGCAGTTTGGCTGCAGAGACAAGGCTGAAGAACGAACACAATCGCTTAGCAATGCAATGGCACACAGCCATCGACGAGCAGCAGCTGTCGAGAACTGGACGAACGAAATACTCGGGATGCAATCTTCTATAAACGTTTGATCGCTATATTATTATCAAATCTCGCGATACAGGCAAGTATAGTTGTGTCACGTATAATCCAAGAGCGTGGTCTATAAAACCAACGAATCTCGCGCGTCACACTGTCCTCTTCCTGATGAGTGACGTTGCGAACGGAGCATGCGTTTGATAATAGTGGGACGTCGCTCCGAGAAATAGGGGCGTCGTTGGACACGTCCGGCAAAATGTCGTCTGGACGATAATATATGGTTGCTCGCCTAAAAAGGAGCAGTGGTAATTAACGATATAAATTAAAAATGTAGATTTAAGAAGAAAAAAAAAGGTAAAAATCAGTTTAAATAGTAAAAAGAAATTCCGATACGCGCGCGCGATCCTTTTAATAATACTTGACGCTTCGTTTTTAATAATAATACTCGAAATGCTTTTGAAGAATAACCATGAAAGAATTGTGCGATATGTCGTATAAAATGTTGCGATAGAAATGTTTTTCAAACCTTTCGCACGAAGATAATTTTTCACAACTCTTACCCGCGAGTTACCTGCTCTGAATCGTTTAACGCGTGAAATAATTTTATAAATCTTTCGATCCAACTCTGTTTCTGAAAAACTGTTTCTCGCGCGATAAATGTGTGAAAACTTGCCAAATTCTTTACTTTGTCAGCGTCAAAAAAATTAACGCAGGTCGTATACGCGTTTGACCAAACTGACATTTAATATACTGAAATTGAGAATTATATCGCCCAGTAAGTGAAAAGAATCTTCGGCGAGTATAAGGTCGCATTGAATAAACTTTAACGGGGGAAAGCTTCATCGTCCAAACACAAAGACAAATGGGAAGGAATCGTCATCTGCTCTTCCAGGCGGAGGTTCTGGATGAGGTAATTCACAATCGATCCTTGTTCGAAGCTGGAACCAAAGTCACTGTGCATCCACACGCTCCACCGTCGGATATTGAGCCTGCAAAACAATTTAAGATTTTTATGAATAGAACAAGATTGTTGATACAATAAAATATCGTTGTTCGGATATAATTACTATGTACCATAATCAGCAATGTCTATATATACCCATGAAAGAAACATAATCGGCATCACGCAGATTGCCGCGTGAGAACGATGGAAAATAATATTTTGTAGTTAAAAAACTGAGAGCCTGAATTTTTTGGGGCCTGAATTCGGGGATGTGCGCTTCCCTGCGTCAAGTGCCCCCCTATACAGTTAGGGAAATTCCACTTTTCATAGAATCTATCAGCTACGTTACGCGCCAATCCTTTCTTGTCGTGCTGGGTGGTAGGTATATTGGCTGAAGCGAGCTCTTATATAATTGCGCGTTACACGTCTCGCAGGGATAATCTTATAAACTGTTGAGCGGCCAATGCGGAAAGACCATAAATCTTCGACCACGCGTACCATCAGCGTGCGAGCAAGATATCTGAAATACAGTAATAGGAAAAATATTAGGCTCT
>NW_020216033.1:1377-2281 GCF_003070985.1 Temnothorax curvispinosus | reverse complement strand
AAGAGTGACGGCGAGTCTCTCACACAATTCCGGTGGAAACGGACGCCACGCATATGCTACGTTTCAATAAATACGGATATGTTTTTTCCAACAGCCAATTAAACTGCGGTCAGGAGTGCGGATTCTTGTATATTCGAAGAATTCTTCGTGATCGCGCATTGGTCTTTAGTTCTTGGAATAGCTGTGAAAAATGTCCTAGTTGATGAAAATGATTATTCGCAATGGCCGCCGACGCCACCATCCGAAGACGTGATAACGTGATAAAATGTGATAAGATGACTGTCAAAAAGACAAAAATAATTAACTTTGATTAGCAAAAATTATAGTGGTCAAGTATACTCTAATCTCCTTCCTTATTGATTCCGTCGCGACTTGGGCCTATACACCGCGCATACACGACGAAACTGAATGTACGGCACATTTGCATCGACGTTAAAATTAATAATAAATCGTTTTCCCCATATCATCTCTCACAATTTTGCACGGTAAACTTTTAAATTTGCAATTAAGTTAAGTAAAGTTTGTACTAAAAACAAATATACGATATAATGCAGTCGTAGCGCGCGCGTAAACCTTAATCTTCCGCCCCACGAAAATTGTCTTATCTCTGATTGGCTAAATTATCGCGTGACATTATTGGTCCGCTACGACTCATTGTACATGCAAATTTCCTACGACCAACGACTCGTGACTTCTGACTTACGATCCAGCAGCGTGCTGTGATTACGACTAACGACTCATCGTAGACTGGCCATTTTATAGATATTTCTGAAATAAAAGTTTCTTGCGCTAGGTATATGGGAATAGAAATGAACAATGGACGATAAAATTTCAAAGAAATGTATATATTTATAAAATAAAATAAAATAAAACTATACAGTAAATAAAAATAATAAAATCAAAC
>NW_020216033.1:0-1277 GCF_003070985.1 Temnothorax curvispinosus | reverse complement strand
TAAAATAAAATAAAATTATACAGTAAATAAAAATAATAAAATCAAACAAAATCAAAAATATATCACACATATATGTTTAAAATTATAAAATTAAGAGTACACGTCCTCTCATAGCGCGAATCCGTTCTTCTCGTCATCTCTGGTCGTGTGCGTGCGAGGCCTACAAAAAAAACGTAAAAAAACGTCGATAAACGCGTAAAAAATTGTGAAACGCTTGCGATACGTAGCCCTCGGTATAATTTATATCGCACAAATTTACCCTATAGAAGAAACGACGGCGCCGTTCCTCGTCGTCGGCTCGCTACTACCGCCGCTGCAGCTCCTCGCGGTAGGCTCGCCGCCGCTCCTGCCGCTCACGCCATCGACGCTGTCCGTCGATGTGCCGTCGACGGCGCCGCTCCACCTGCCGCTGTGCGCGACGTGCGATACGTCGATCCAATGCTTCGGATCGACGTAAGAAATATCGCAATTGTTCCTCGATCGTGATGTCGTCGTCGGACGATGATCCGCACGGCGGCGCCAGCTCGATGGGGGGACGTCTCCGTTGTGCCGGCGGCGGCGGCGGCGGCGAGCTCTCGTCCGATGAGCTGCAGCTCGCGACGTGGCATTCGTCGCGTAAAATGGGCCGCGGATCGGCGGAAGTTGTAGGATGGACGACGACTGCGGCATCACTTTCGGCGGCCAGCGCGGGACGAAGAGATGCAACTCGGGACATTTGTTCGGTCGCCCGAGCGTGCGCACCGTAAATTTCCATGAGCCTCGTATGCTCGGCCGCATAAAAATCAAAGGACGAGTCGTCCGACTCGTCGTCGGTCATTACAATCGCCTCCCAATGCTCGCGGTCCACTTGCTCATCCATGGTTGTTTGTTTCGTTACGTTTTCTGAAAAGTGAAAAGAAAATCAATTACGTACGAGTTTATAAAAGATAAATGTAATAAATCGCGTTAAATGAAAGGAATATCTCTCACAAGTACGTACCTAACGGACGAGAGACGAGACGAGACGATATACACGAGACGAGCGACAAACGCGCGGTTCGAATGGTCACGGAGAGAAATCGTTAGTAAACTATACATAGTTGCGAAGTAAAATTTACTAAAACAGTTGTGCCGAACTGGCTAAGCTGTATTTACCAACAGGGTTAGGTAAAAATTACCGAACGAATTATATAATTTTTACTTGATTAGTTAAGCTGCAGTAGTTAGGTAAATCCTACTTATACAGTTGAGTAGAATTTACCTAACTACTGCAGCTTAACTAATCAAGTAAAAATTAT
>NW_020216032.1:0-5325 GCF_003070985.1 Temnothorax curvispinosus | reverse complement strand
GTAACGCAATTTTGTGAATTATTTTGTTAGGAAGAAATACTACCATTTAAGATTTTTAGATTTACAACATACATTGCGCGTGTACTTGGCGCCTTTTTTTACCTTTTTTTGAAAAAGGTTAAAATGACGCAACAGCAGTTCTGTATAAGATCAAAATTGCATAAAATGCACACCATTTGCAAGACGAAAATCGCTCTGAGTCCGTACGACTCGATAAGCGATACATTATACCTGATTCAACCGATACGTTGCCGTGGGGACATTACCGAATACCTTTGTAACGTATGTATTGTATGTATAAAATGTAATAGTATAACGTAATGTAATGTGTGGCAACTTCCGTCAGCCACCAGCCTCCAGGGTAACCTCTGTACCTCCGTTCCGACAACACATGGTTTCCGCGACAGCAAGCAGGTTATTATTACGATGCGCGCGGGGCAAATTCAAGTTGTCAAACGCGGAGAGATTTAAGTCATCGAAAAGTGAGAATTTCAGGTCGCTTTCTGGATGACAGATTGCAAGTTTTACGAAACGCAAGTATCCTAGCAACCCCGTTGTTAATACTCGCCGCCGATTTTTCTCGGGTATAAAAGGGGAGCCCGTCGCAGAGAAGATTCGGTGTATTGCGAGCAAACGGCCGAAACGGTCGAGTCAGCCTCACCACGCCACGCTCCAATATCATCCAGCACCCTTCCCGGCCTGCAGAGGAAGTGATGGTTGCGCAGTCAACAGAGCGACGCAGGACACAACCACTCTCTTTGCAGCATTATACTGCAAAAAGGAGGAAGGTTGTTTTGAGCGACAGCCCTGCGAACAGCGCTCAGTCGACTCCCGGTGCAAGACACACGGCTTCTAACCTCCCGGCTCCTTCCCGAATCCTCCAAAGAAGGCAATTCCAAAAAGCGATATTCAACCGCCACCCAGCGCAAGGCGCGCGGTGTCAGACCCTCCGAGGAAGGTGATTATAAATCCGCCCTCTAGTGTTAGCCGCCAGGAGATCGACGCACGACGCTCGAGCGTCGACGGCGAGATCTCTACCTTCCCTCGAGAGTCCTCATTCCTCCGGTGCTCGGACACCGTCACCAAGAGGTAACGTAACCTTAAGCGCGAAGTCGCTAACTGGCGCAGGACATCCTGACAGTCATTCACCGATTCTTGATGCCAGCCGACCAACTCTCTTGGTTTCACCAAAGACAAAAAATTCTTTTCTTCCAGTAACCTTAACACCAAAGCCTGAGTTGAAGTTACTCTTGAAAGAGTTTCAAGTTCCCCGCCTCATCTCTCCTCTACCTCTCTCTCCTCGAAGCCACGACACAAAAGCTACGCAGACTACAACGCCCTGAGGTGACACATTGTAGCTACGCAGACGAAGTCACGAGGAAGAAAACAAAGGAGAAATAACCGAGGAAAATATAACCAAGGAAAATATAATAAAGAGAATGTGTGTTCTAGTTGCCACAAATGTTTAAACTGTGGAAAATGTTAAAAAATGTTTAAATAAAAAGTTAAATGTAAACTGAGTCAATTTATCTTAGCGAACCCCGTATAAATAGGAAAGCGACTAGGCTTATTAGCGAGCGATTAACAACATATAAAATTTCCTAAATAATGTATGTATGTATGTAGGTATATGTACGTATGTAGGTATATGTAGGTATATGTACGTATGTATGGTAACGTAACGTAATGTAATATAAGGTAAGATAATGTACTGTGTTATCTTGTTGGAAGGGATATTAATAAAGATATCGTACATCTATTTCATATTTTAAGTATTTAATATGGCGCATACGTCATACATACTTTTTTGTATATTTAATATTTTGTATTGGATATTTTATATTGGATAATTTGTATTTAATATTTTTTACATAGTTTATTTTTTATATGTTTTAAAAATACGATCTGCATGAATTAAATAACATTGTCCTTGTGTATCCATGAGTTGTGCGATCCATTGAATCCCAACCATTTCACGTAGACCTCACCCCTCCTGCGCAGTACTTTCTCCACGAGATACGTGTCCGGGTAAGCCGCGCGATGTAACTTATGCTTGTAGAACGCTCCAACGATAGATTTTCCGCGGTAGTCCTCCAGCAGATAGGTTGCGGGATTAGTGCGTTGCACTTTAACGATCTTAAACACCTCGGTGCTCCAATTTGGCGTGTCACCCTTCTCGAAGACTGTCTTGTGCTTGCTAACGCGTACCCGATCGCCTACTTTGAACTTTGTCAAACCTGCGATGTTGATTGCGCTAATTTACACCGTGGTTAAGAGTCTTTTAGCGATTGCAGGAGTAACGTCGACAGGCCGCATGCCGATCGTTTGACGCTTGCGCGCGTTGTATTCCGCGACGAGACGCGGTAGCTCGTCGATCCACTTGTAAGTTTTGTTGAACGTAAACATCTTCCACATGTTATTCTTTAACGTGCGATTAAATCGCTCGACGACCGACACCTTCAACACCGAATATGTGGAATAATGATTGATGTTGTGTTTCCTTACGAGAAGTTGCACGTCGGTGTTGTAAAATTCCTTCTCCATATCGGTTTGAAAGTTTCTCGAACATCTCCCGCTCTCTCGAATTATCTTGGCAATAACTTCAGCCGTCTTGCTTCCACCTTTACTCTTGAGTGGTACAGCCCACGCGTACTTGCTCAGTGCATCGATGACGGTGAGTATATAATGGTAACCTTTGTTGAAACGCGAGTATGGGCGCATCTCGACAATGGGTGCGTTTCGATATTCACTGTAAGTACTGACGATATGACGTCATTGAGTAGAACTGCAGGAGCGTTTCTATGGCTGTGTTTCGATATTCACTGTAAGTACTGACGATATGACGTCATTGAGTAGAACTGCAGGAGCGTTTCTATATTGCTGCTGTTACTTTCAGGCTGGAATAACGGAACGACGACCACAGTACTGCCAGTACTGCCAGTGAATGTCGAAACGCACCCGTATAAGAAAGAAATATAACCTATCTTAATCTATCTTAGACACGACGTGACACGACGATAGGAGCACCTATTTTAAATATATGTATAAAAAAGAATCTTGTATTTAAACAATAATGTTGCAAAAGTCATGTCTATAAAATAAATAACAGTTTTTAGATTTATAAAAATATCGAAATTATTATTATTATATTAATTATATTAATTTAGTAGTAGTAGTAGTAATCTTTTCGGGCTTTTTCCGCATCTTCGTAATTAACAATTACTGTATATTTCTCGTTGTTGCCTTCCAGGTCCACAAGGACCAAACCTATGTGAACCTGGCACCCGACTTCCAAAAAATTAATTTTTTAACAGAAAACGTTAGCATTTTGTTTGTAGTTGTTTGTAAACAAAAATTTCGTTTGTAGTTTAATACATTAAAAATGATAAAAATTAAAAAAATTACTCGCACTCCACTTTGAGATATCTCAAATCCGTTTGCGCCATCTTCTTTAGAATCATTTGTAGTTGTTTGTAGTGCTTTTCTTTTTGTTTATAGTTGCACCATTCAAAAGTTATTATATTTTTGCAATAAACAAAAAGAGTGACTTTACCAATTTTGGAGATATCTCAAATCCGCTTCTTTTTTTTGTTTGTATTTGCACCGTTCTATATATATCTAGTTATGATATTTTTGCAATATACCAGAAGTGTAACTTTGCCAATTTTGGAAATATTTTAAAACTAATTGCGCGACTCAATGTAGAATTGTTTGTAGTTGTTTGTAATAGTTTTCGTTCCGTTTTGTTTAAAATATCTTCAAAATTGTCTCAAAATTATCTCTTCTTGTTTATTGCAAAAATATAATAACTTTTGAATAGTGCAACTACAAACAAAAAGAAAAGCAATACAAACAAGTACAAACGTTTTTGAAGAAGATGGCACAAGCGGATTTGAGATATCTCCAAAATTGGCAAAGTTACACTTTTTGTTCATTGCAAAAATATAATAACTTTTGAATGGAGCAACTATAAACAAAAAGAAAAGCACTACAAATGATTCTGAAGAAGATGGCGCAAACGGATTTAAAATATCTCCAAAATTGGCAAAGTTACACTTTTTGTTTATTGCAAAAATATAATAATTTTTGAATGGTGCAACTATAAACAAAAAGAAAAGCACTACAAACACCTACAAATAATTCTGAAAAAGATGGCGCAAGCGGATTTGAGATATTTCCAAAATTGGCAAAGTTACTCTTTTTGTTTATTGCAAAAATATAATAACTTTTGAACAATGCAACTACAAACGAAAAGAAAAACACTACAAACAACTACAAACGTTTCTGAAGAAAATGGCACAAGCGGATTTGAGATATCTCCAAAATTGGCAAAGTTACACTTTTTGTTTATTGCAAAAATATAATAACTTTTGAATGGTGCAACTATAAACAAAAAGAAAAGCACTACAAATGATTCTGAAGAAGATGGCGCAAGCTGATTTGAGATATCTCCAAAATTGGCAAAGTTACTCTTTTTGTTTATTGCAAAAATATAATAACCTTTGAACAGTGCAACTACAAACGAAAAGAAAAGCACTACAAACAACTACAAACAATTTTGAAGAAAATGGCGCAAGCGGATTTCAGTTGTCTCAAAATGGGGTGCGAGTAATTTTTTAAATGTTTATAATTTTTAATATATTAAACTACAAACGAAATTTTTGTTACTACAAACAACTACAAACCAAATGCTAATGTTTTCCGTAAAAAAATTAATTTTTCGAAAGTCAGGTGCCAGTTTCACATAGGTAAGGACCAATTTTTTTAAAAATGCCGCCATAGCCGCCATGTTCTTACTGCGAATGCCTCACCTCGCGAGCTGCAGTAATGAAAGTAGAAAATGACGACAAAATCTATGACGTCACATGAACACGAAAACGCTTTGATAGCTTACTGCCGCGTATATTGGAACCTTTGACTATATAACCATGGACTGCTAGTTGGCTGTTTTTGATGTAAAGAACATCAAGCGCGCCCCCATCGCACAAGTGGCGACTCCCGGTACTTCAATGAACTGTGAGCTCTCTCTCAGTCTGCTCCAGTAGCTCACGTGTGACAGCCAGTGACAGCTAGACTTGCGTTATCGAGTTTCGTATTCCCGTATAACAATGGTTGTTTATTGTTTTATTGACGGTTGCAAATCAACCAAATATAAAAAAGTAAAAGAAGACATCAAGATTTTTTTAACATTTTTTGGGTAAGTTATTATAGTTTATCGTAGTCTAATCTAAAATATGTGTCACATTTTAAAAGAGTATTTTGTATTTGAAAAAGTAAATGTTAAAATTACTTGTATTAGACATATAAAATGTTTCTTTAAATTTA
>NW_020216031.1:0-3115 GCF_003070985.1 Temnothorax curvispinosus | reverse complement strand
GGTTACAAGTGGCTCGAAACTCCGCGAGTCGAATAAATTTGACTCAAACCATTGCAATCGATCACCAATTGCGTTTAGCATACAAATTATCGAATGATGAAATCCTAAATAATATAATAAACCAAGGATCTCGGGATACATTTGTAATTTGTCAATTTGATGAAGAATTCGTTGCTATTAAATAGATCGATTATAACGGGCGATTGTATAAAGCAGGAAAATGTGTTGTACGCACAGATACACACGACGATTTGCCACATTTCGGATTAGTGACAGCTATATTCGTAAAGCAGGAGACAGTATTGCTTTCATATCAAAATATACGCACCCTCGGTTTTGACGAACACTGTCATTCATATGTTGTTGAACCTAATGAAGTTGATGTTCAGAATCGATATATTAATGTCAATAATTTGCCAGATTCAACACCTTTATATTTGCGCAAAATGAATGAGAAGCATTATATTACTGTTCCTTATGCCGCATAATTAAAAAAAACTTTGATTTGTTATTAAATTAACTATATGTATAAAACTGTAATTGCATACTTTTATACCATATATACATATACTATGTATATTTTATACTTTGTTTATTTTAAAAATTGTATTTTTTTAGTTTTAATTAAAATAAACAAATTTTAAGCAATTTTGTGTTTTATTTAATTTTTGTATAAAATCAGAAAGCAATAGGCCTATATATATGAAAAAAAATCAAATATATATTTTATTTAAAAATATATTTTATTTAAAGAAAAAAATATTGTTGCTACAAATAAATATTTTATTAGATACTAAGAAAGTTATTAAGTTGACATTAAATATGTGAACTCTTAGTATCTAATAAAATATTTATTTATAGCAACAAACATGTAGCCAAATAAATAAATAAGCTTGAAATTAATAAAATGCTATTAGGCCGATATATAAATAAAAGAATTTATTAGTCTGAACAAAATTTTATTTGTTCTGAATAAATCTTTTCTCTGGGTGTATATTCAGACTATCTATATTCAATTTTTTTCCCAGCATATTTTACTTACTTCTTGTTATTATTGAAGTAAATGCTTTAATTTAAAACATAAAAGAAAGAATACTTTAAATATAAGTATTTATATTTTTCGAAGCATTCCCTCTATGTCTATTTTATCAATATTATTTTATTAATACTATTTTGATTATACATTATTAAAATGCTACATTTTAATATCAATCAAAATAGTAAGGATCGAGTCAAGTTGGTAATGCGTTTATCATGTATCAAAGTATCTTAAAATCGTAGTGAATAATAATTTGCTGTCGTTAAAAAACGTAAGTTAGTTCAATACACATTTTTTAATCCTAGAGTAAATACAGAACCAAAATATTTCTACGATATGTATAGTTTATGAGAATTAGCAAAAAAATCTTTTTATAGGTACAATCTCGACATTTTGTATCCACTACTTTCCTCGGTTTCTATTCATAATTGAATTATAAATACCTCCTGATGCGAAAGCGAATTACTGCTTCTTTTCGGACGCGCGGGCTACGAACTTCTGGCGTACGCGAATGTTGCGGGTGATCCATTACACTCTCTCGGTTAACTTTAGATCTACTTTAGGAGCTTAACGAGATTACATCCCGGAGGAGTGTAGAAGGTATCTATTTATTAAAAAGGAGTTCTTCGTAAAGAGACAAACAATTTCAAGCCGTAATGCTGGCTGTGCATTTTGAATTATCAATTATCGCTGTCGGCAAGCTCATATAATAAATAATGGGATAGAGTTCGGTGATTAGAATTAGTTAAAGTCGAAAAAAATTACGAAGGTTTCGCGATAACAGGGCATTAGTATGTATCTTACTCGAGACTTTGTATCTTACTCTTTAATTTTTTCAATACTGCATCTGTGTATAAAAGCTCATTTATACCAAAGTTCGCTATATCCCGTGAAAAATTCATGTGATTCTTATTTAAAAAATTCCAATTTTCTCGATTACATTCAATAAAATATATTATGGATGAATCTCCATTATACAAATATCATATTCGCATGTATGTATAATAATCTACAACATAAATGTATATCGCCAAATGTTTAATACCGGAAGAGTTAAAGAGCTTGTTAATGCCTCGCTCGCTCTACATATCGCACATCCTCTCTCTCTCTCTCTCTCTCTCTCTCTCTCTCTCTCTCTCTCTCCCTCTCTCTCCCCTAAACTTCTAAACTTCTACATAAGTTCTAAGAGGAATCTTTGACGATCCACGGGGAATTGGAATTTCCGTCATCGAGCGCGGCTAGGTGCATCATGAAGGCGCCTTAGTAAGTCGATACCGCCGGTTTCGCTCGCGGCACTTCGCTCCATTCGCGTATTTGTATCGATGGGTCTCGGTTCACCGCATTGACTACGTAATGTCGTATAGATTACCGGGCCTTCAAACGCTACCCCGCAGCAACTCTCTGTGTACTCAGTTGCATACGCCGCCGAATTATACGCGTTACGTCCTATTGGATAAACAGGGCTCTTACGTGCCACATTTGGTAATGTATACCTAATGTCCGTCTGCTCTGAAGGATGGGTTTCCAAACAGATGTTACAAAGTGCATTTCGAAATGCGATTCTTGCGTTACTTTGGCAAAAGGATTTCACACTCAAGAATTAGATTTTTTCTCAAGTGAAAGAAACTTTTATAAGAATTCAAATGTAGAATAAAATAAAAAAATCAAACAATTAAAAAGTTTAATTAATTACATTACTTAAAATATATCTATACATATATACATAGAAACGATATTTTAATAAAAAGAATGTAAATGCATTGTAGTCGAAACTACATATATGTCCTCGGTTTTAAGATGGCAATATGATTGATATAATTTAAGAAGAATATATGATTAGAATTTATTATACGTTTTCACGGACTTTTTAGTCCGTGAAAAATTATATATATATGTATATATATATATATAATATTTTGCAATGTAGTAGTTATAGCAAAGTAATTATATTTAAAGTATATATAGGGGGAGTCCGGGAGACTTGACCATAGAGGAGAGTTGAACCACTTTAAATATCTCGTTCAAATTTTGCGCCAAGCGCGCAATTATTAAGTTGCTGTATTATATTATATTGTT
>NW_020216030.1:0-18567 GCF_003070985.1 Temnothorax curvispinosus | reverse complement strand
ATTTGTATGTACAAGATTCTATTTGAATAAATTCATTCATACTTGTTTCTTTAGTCTGATCTCTTTACACGAATACACGATTCGCCACAAATTTCCCTTGAAAAAGTGACTTTTCGGACTTACATCTTCCCAGGTTCGCAGCTAGAGAAATATATAAGAGAACGATTTTATATATTTCTTCAAAAGCATTCCCAAAACTGATAATTCTATGAAGCGATACGTTTGAAGCTTTCAGCTATATAATCTCTCCGAGAACTTCCTAGATCCGTCCCTGCCAACTTCCTCCCTTCACCCGCGGGCCCTCACCACCGTTCTGTATCGCCGTCGGCGGCGTTTGAGGAATCTCATTACAAAAGTTGCTCGTACAACCGGTTTCTAACCAGTGCAACCGGCCACCATGCCACGGAGATTCGCGGAGGGATTCTGGACGCGACTCCTCATTCGATACGTCCTTTACCTGCCAGGATGTACGAACTTCCGGTAATGGCAAATGGATGGAGAAGAGAGCGCGCAGTAGGTACGCGTAGAGTTTCCGCGGGAATTCCATTCGGGACGACGACGATGACATATACCACGACGATCAAAGCAAACCGCTCCGCGCTCGTCAATTCGCCCCGGGCTCTTCGCGGTTCGACAGTGACAATGTGGAGTGGTTTCGACCCATTCCGCGGTGATTTAAACGCGACGGATGCGAATTTTTCACCATAATTTTTTTCCGTCTTCGCGCGTCGACAACTCTGACCAAATGCGATCCGTGAAGCACATCGATACCTCTTCGTTTATGATAGAGCAAAACTTTGTCAATTCGTCGGGTTGAATGAACAAGCCAATTATCCTAATTGTTCAAGAACTATCCAGGCAAACCGCACGTTTTTTTCCACGAAAGTATAGATTCTGACAGTTATAGACAAAGAATATGTCGTTAACCCGTAAATTAATTTTTCAAAACGTCGTGCGAGATATGATAGAGGAATATAATTTCCTCGTTGTATATCCTACGGCGACGTAATCGCGACCGGAGACTCCACCGGTCGCGATTACGTGCGCGAAAGAACACAAGCGTGCGCGCGCGAGAGGCGTCGTTAAAGCATTTTTGACTCCGTCCGCCGGCGCTTGAATAGAACCGCGGCACACATTTTCGCGTGTCCTTTGCAAAATTCTCGAGAGAGAAGAATTTTGAGATAATTTCCCTTCTCCGATATTTCTCAAGTCGTTGCGCCGCATGTGCAGCCGCGGAAGCGGAAGTCGTCTCGTTACTCGCGACTTAGACTGCATATTAACCCGACAAACGACGTTGCGAGGAGTCCTCTTTACGAATAAAGATACAAGACTCGCGTACGACGCTACAGTCATCATCAACAATGAATGCAAATTTTTTTATATTAATTGTATGTATACAGGGTGGCGCACATAAAACTGGCCTCAATTAAATGCAAAATACAGTTTTAAAGTTATATTTCGTATTTCCGCGCGCATGTCGCATTCACGAAAGAACATGTGCGAATGTACTCCTCCATACAATAATAAAAACGCAATTGTTCAACTGAATACGTCATGACTCACGTAGACGAAATATAACTTTAAAATTGTATTTTGCGTTTTAGGCCGATTTTATGTGCGCCATCTAGTATAATTATATGTATATTCCAGATCAGGTCAAAACTTCAAGGTATTATAGGAAATTGAATTTGGAACAAAAAAGTTCCTATAAATATAAATCCGAAAACGCTTTGTTGAATATATCTAATAAACTTTGAAAAATCACGTTTTATTGACGATTTTTTGAAATAACTCTTTAAAACCCTTTGTTTATTTGAAAAAAGTAACAAAAATAATTTGATAAGTAAATAAAATTACACCAATTTTATTTAATTCTGATAAGGCATTTAAAAGAAAATAAGCTCGAAACAATCAGAAACTGGGAAAAACCACCTTTCTGATGATCTTTGCGTAAATACCTACTACATTCGTAGCGTTCGCTTTAGTATAACAATTAATAGCTAGTTATTTTCAAAAATTATCAAAAAACCGTGATTTTTTAAATTTTTATTAACTATAACTTTTTAACGAAGTTTCCGGATCTATGTTTATAGGAACATTTTTGCTCCAAATTTAATTTCCTATAAAATCCTGAAGTTTTATTGACCTGACCTGGAACACCCTGTATAAATAATTATATGTATATTTATAATATTGATAATTATATTCATTTTATACACATAACATACATAAGTATACATAGTGTACGTATATTTGCGCATATATGTATATATGTATATATATGCGCATATAATCATCTGAAAGGCATGCATTCAAATTACGTTACGGCAATCAATAAGTCCAAGAAGCAAAAAAAAAATAATTGAGTGAAATTGAATCTCCAGTTAATACGGTAAACAAATCAAATTATTGTTTCACTGTACGTACGAACAACAAGGAACATAAATATATTAATATCAATGTTATAGTAATTGGTATGAACCTGCATGTCTAGTGAATTAATTAAACGCGCTTAATTAAATTAATTAATGAAAAGATAAATGTCCCCGCAACATATCAACTATAATATGCATATACACGTCATTTATCTTTTATACTTAGGATAACTACACTTCTTTACATGTAATTAAGATAATAGAACAAACAAGCGGAGTATTAAAAGGATATGTTTTTATGTATTTAATAAAAATGATAAAGATTATAAAAAATATCCGCCATAATCTATATCTACGGTTCCGAAATCGTAAATTGAAATCTAAAATCAGCAAGATCTTATATCGATTGTAATCGCTGGGTGACTCGAGAGTTTTATATACCGACGAGATCGCGTTAAGAATTAAGAAGCTACGACTGGAACTTTGAAAGACAAAGGACGAATTTCGGGTATTTGGAGCGAGCGAGCGGCCGCTGACGTCGGAGAGATGCGCGGTCGAGAAGTCTTCTGGGAGGCAGCGAGGAGCGAGATAATGGCATTCTAAGGGATGCGCGCGCGGTGGATGCGTTGAAACGGAACGTCGCAGTGGTAGTGTTCGCGCATTCTGCCGGAATCGCGAACATCAAAGGCCACACACCGGTCGTGCGCTGCAGCAGCACAAAGGTGCACATACGACCGCATCGCGGCATCCGGAATAGTTCACGGTACAGACCGAATGCAAAGCGTTCTGTGTTTCTCTCTCTCTCTCCTCCTTTCTCTCTCTTTCTCGTTCTGTTCCGGAATTATGTTAATGTGAAGCGAGGACGGCCTCAAAGCCGGAGTCCGCGAAAACGTCAGGATGCAATCGGACTGCTTTCATCCTGAGTCGATAAAATTGTATCTATCACGTCTACAAAAGGAGATTGCAAGGAGACGCGCAGGAGTATCGAATCGATTTGATTATTCGGAAACTCGATGTAACATCCATCAATTCATCCATTTACTCAAACGAATTAATCGAAATGTGTAACTCAATCGTTCAATTAATTTACTATAAATCTCAACAAATAAGAACTCGTAAAATAGTTACATGAAATTTAATTCATTTTCTATCGTGGCAATCTGCATCCTATATCCTCTAATAATATATAATAATTATTAATATTACATATATTATTATATATTATTATATATTTTTAAAAATTAATTAGAAATAATAGAACAAGGCGCGAAGTCGCGGTAGCGCAAAAATTTGAAAGACCACTGCGCTACGATTACCCATCCTTTGTTGCAACTTTGATAAAGAATGCGCCGAAGTTACAGTCTGTAGGATGCGGGCAGGAAGGAGGGAGGCGAACGGGGGGAGAGGAGATGCTTAACAAGCGGCTACTCAGGGAACAATTTTAAGAATTAAACTTCTCGCCGGAAGTCTGCCAGCCGGTCCCCGCACATTCTCTCGAGGAAAAGGGGAAAAGGGGAGGGAGGGGCAGCTCTTTGTAATCTTATCTCACTGGTGTAACGCGAGCCGCGCGTTACACCGCCAACGCCGAGATTATTAAAACGAACTCCCAGATTTTAACTCCGCCGGGCTGGCGGAGTAACGGCGGGCCGTCGTTATTTCCGAAGTCCGATGAGAACTTTAACAGGTGGGCGATACGCGGCTCTCTCCCCTTGCCCCCCTCTCCGGACCCGCCGCCGTTGGCTTTTACACGAGTACTTCTCTTCTCATAAACAGCTCGACTTTCATCGACGTGCTGCGAGTAAGCGAGTAATTAGTTGCTAATTGAACACCGTCGCCCGATTGAGAGCACGTCATAAAAATACCGTCTCCACTCCGAAGTCTCAGAAACGCCGAGTTTTTAATAGCAAGCGCCAATGATCAAGCGCTAATTAAGCTGCAATCAGGTACTTGTTTATAGACTTGTTGAAACAAATTAGTATTTAAATTCGTTCTGAAGTTCTGATGCACGGTGAATAATTAACAACTGAAATAATTTCGAAACTCAAAAAGTAAATGTAGATATCCTCTGGTTGCACGTTTGTTTTTGAAATTGGCAAATATTCTCAAACGTATTATTATAAACTTGAAAGTTAATTTCGGATATAACCAAATACTATCTTATATCTTCTTTCGAGTAGAAACTCTATAAAAATCCGTATAATTTCCATATTGTACGTATTGTAGTTGCTATATTGCCAATTCATGTTGACTAATCTGCAAGCAATCTGTAAAGCGTTAGGTACTCGTTTATTTTGCTGAAATAAAAAGATGCGCGGAAGAAATATGTTCGATTCCAGCGATCACAATGTTCGACGAGGCTGCATTTACATGCAACTCGAAGTTGCGGCCGATGAAATCGTAGCGGAACCAACGTTAAAAGCTTTCAATTACCGACGACTAACTGCACCGGCGGACTTTATACCGATCGTTACGCCGATTACGCTCGACGATAATACTTTTTATCATACGCGAGCGAGCGCGCATAGCCACGGTCTCGGCCGTGCGGTGCGGTAGATATAATTTGGCGAAAGCATAAATGCCGCGTTAATGGCGCGCGCGGTGCATATATTCTGCAACCGCTACTCGCGGTTTCGACGGTAGCTCGTAAAGTTCGTGACTGACGACATCGGCGACGACGGGATGTGTATCTGCCCTTCGGAAACACGATACAAACGTAATTCCTATTTTTAGCGATACGCGCCCATGCGCGATTTGCAATTCTTTTCTTTTGCTCTTCCGCTGACCGCAAACCCGTTCCTGGGCTGGCTGTCTCGCTATCGTTTGCGGGTCCCGTCCCACGTGGGTTTCGTCGCTGAACTTTCAGTTTTGACTCGAAATATCGATGACTCGATCCGGATTAATCGCGGGACGATCGCGCGAATCTTCAAAACAACCTTCCAAAACAACGGAGAGGTGATTTATAGCCTTACAATCCTTACGGAGTTTAAAACATGGCGAAGGACAGCGGAAACCGCGCTTGATATTCTCCCATGTCCTCCGTATATCATCGGCACCCATCGCGCGGGATAATGAGCGATGCTAATTAAGAACGCAAATAAAGGCCGCGTGCATACGGTCGGTGTATGCGAACGAGGCCCGTAACGCGACTCGAATGAATGTTACATCGGGATAAGGAGTAACGCCGATTCGCTTTCTAATCATTACGTAACCTGATATTAGAGGCCCGTAGTTACGGTATAGTTGCCGACATGTATACGTATTGTATGACATACTCTTATGCAAATCGTTAAATCCGTCGTCGGGGATGAGATTGTTTTCAATTATAATTAAATCAAATAAAATATAATTAAATATAATTAACAGTATAATTAAAAAAAATTAAAACGTATTTAATCTCTCAACGCAGATTTTCGTCTCATGTAAAATTCATAATTTAATTAACGCGTTTCGTACAACAAAAGGTATAATATTTCAATAGAGATACATGCGACAAATAAAACGCAGTTTTATTAGTATTTTCCAATCTGCTCGCAAATACAATAAATTTAAATCGTGCAGAGTAATTTAATTAAATAAAATCAAACGAGAGATTCGCGCGAGTTGCGACGCGCAACTCGGCAGACGGTGCTCTCGCGTTTCTTCTCGAAAGCGGAAGGAACGATTCGTTTCCTGTCGCGCTTATACGCGTATTTTCATTCGATTTACCGTGGGGAGAGTGACGCCGCTCGGTCATCTCCGCCGGTCGGTCAATTTACGTCTCTATTAACGCCTTCCGGCTAAATAACGAGCCGAAGCGACGCGCGCGCGCGCGCGCAAACGTGAATTAACGGCGATGACAGAAAGTATATATCCCGCGCAAACGCAGCATCCAAAACATTTCGCGATAATTACTATCCGCGCCGGGACCCGAGAGCGCGCGAATTATTATATTCACAGCGAGCGCTCGCATTGTTTACATTGTTGCCGATCGCGCAACTAATTACGGTAGGGTGACCATTAATTTCCAATCGACGTCGAGGGCCGTCACCATCGAGAAATTAGCGGCGTCGCTAATTGATCACGCGGAGATGCGTTATCTCCGCGTTAATTATTAAACTGCATCGTTAATCACGGAGATTATTCGAGGCGTTTGCATTATTTGCGAACGAAATAAAAACAGATACCTAAGTTTGAAATTTTACCGTATTATAGTCTTTCTCTAATATCAATGAACTTCTAGTGAAAAAAAGTAAAAAAAAAGTATAACGTATATAGGTTCTTTGGTTATAATTACATTAAAAATTCAGACTGTTGAAGATGAGAATGATTTTTGCGATTCATTATTTAATCGGCACACAGTGAATCTGTATGCGTACGTGTGTATGTGTAACCTACGACCTATATATATCGTATAACCGAACGATATTCTATCGAATTGCGACGAATCGCATCAAAGAGCCCAGGGCATTTCGGAATACGTTCCGTATTAACTCCTCTCATTAATATTCCCTGTAATTATTGCAACAAATTTCGGCCGTATGATATTGTCGCGAGGCGCCCGAAATTTCAATATCGAAATTCCGCGCAGCGTAATGCACGCGCACGCGATCGGGAGGGGGGATCGGGTTAAACGCTGGCATTCCCGCGAACCGCCACGAGGAGGCGAAAACACACACGCGGGGCTGAAATATCGAGCGTATTTTATCAACGGCGCGTTACCTTCGTAAATGAGAGGGAGGAAGTTCGCGTGCTGCGCATTCACCGTGTGCTGGTGCATTGTTAACGCGCATCGGATATAGCGTCCTTCCCGGCTCAAAAAGCCTCCCGGACTCAGCGTCTCTTAGCTAAATTGCCTCGTTCAGACGACGGACGGCGGTTTCCGTCGCGCTCGTTTGTCTCGCGATGCGGATTAAGAGATTTTCGTGCAAAATGCATTTCGTTGCGAGGACTGCAATACAATTTATCCCTCCCGCGCAGAGATCCCCCCCCCCCCCCCGTCATTGTATAATTGTCACCGCTGGATATACGCACGCAGAGGGTGAGATTGATGTTTCATGACAGATTCACATATGATACCATTGTATATATGTGGACGATAACGAAATTAAATAAAATTAAAGTAAATGAATATCCATATAATTTTTTCCTCGCTGTTAATCTAGAGTCGCACGCGAAAACAATACCGTTTCGGCATTCCACCGGATGTAGAAAGAAAAAGCCAGCTAGTTACGAGTGTTGTAATTCCGACTTGTGTAGATTTCTTTTTAATAAATATGAGCGTGGTATTCTCTCTCGCGCGTCTCGGTTCGTGCCGACTACACTTCGTCTTTATTGCGGCGTGACGAATGCTGGACTGGGCGGTAGAAAATCGCGCGTTCTTCTCTCTCGGACAGCTTTATTTGTTTGAAAACCGGCCTGTTGCGTTGCCACAACAGTTGCGAGCGAGCTCATAAGAGATACCGAAAGAAAGAGAGAGAAAGAAAAATATTATAAAAGGAAAGAAAGAGAGAGTGAGAGCGAGGGAGCGCAAGGGGTTCGACGACCCTCCTCGCTTTGTCGTGAGTCACACGGATGAATAAGTGCAATGACGTGAGTGCGTGCGCACGTACGTGAGTCCGATGCGTGCGCGAAACGTACTCGTCTTCCGGCCACCGGAAAATGTCATGAAGAACATTATACAGAGCGATCCTGCTGTCCGCCCACGCTCACGAACGCATCCTAAACGCATTTCCCACCAAGGTAATCCCTTTGTCCCGATTACTTTGGCGGAAGCCTTTGATCTGCGAGATGAACGGCGCGGCGTGACGCAACGAACTTTGTGCGCGCCGTCGACGACGGTGGCGGCGGCGACGACGACGACGACGATGGGATAGGATGCTAATGCCCCGGTTATCACGCGCGAGTGAAGCTGCAGCGGTTTCTGCCGACACGCATAATTGCCGCCATAAAAACCGCTCGGCGCAATAATGACCTTTTCACGAAGTATAGTTCAAGTTTATAGTTCAAGAAGTTCTTTCTATGGTCAATTCAAATCCTCTCGTTCCATTTTATCTATTTATATATATATTTTTTTTTTTCTATCTGCATATAAATACTTCTTTTAAAAGTTTAAGAATTTTTAGAAATATAATTTTTCTTTGGTATTCAACTCAATCTAAAATATCGCTTCGATTATTTCGAGCTATTTTCGAAAATTAAATTTTCATTTCCACCCTCGCGATGGATAAAAGTTCTAATTTTACGACAAAAAAATATATGCACGGCGGTAGGGTAAAGCCCCTTGCACAATAGGCGATAGCGACAACGATAGCGACAGCGACAAAGTTGCCGACAAAGCTACAGCTATTGTGCAAGGGGCTTTAATGAAGCATCGTTAATATTAAAATCGCGTAACGATTTCCTCAATTATGGTAATAAACGTAGTTGAAGAAGGGATAAGTACCTGTACGATAATGGTCGATCATAGACTTTTGGTTTTTACCGGTTTATTTAGGAACACCCCGTGTGTTTTCTCCGGCGAAACTTTCGAAGCGAGTTCGCCGTAGACTGACTCGAGAGAAGCGACTTGTTTTTGCGGCGAAGCTCTCCTAATCCAGAGATGGCTGAGCTTTACGGGATCGAGGGTTGCGTTTATTTTTATCTCGTAGACTGATCGATCGATTTCTATTCTTCCACGGAAGCAGATATTTTGTCACTGTCCCTCCCCAAAAAAGATAGAGATATACTTGGTCATACGAACGAAAAGGGCAGCACTTTGGGGGATTTACCTTATTCCGAATAAGATAAAAAAAAATAATACGAAAGATACGAGAATACGCGAATAAAATTGCAAGAACCTACCGCTGAAACGTTCCTTTTTGGGCGGTGGACTATCATGCATTGGACGTGTTCCTACTCGACGTAAACTTCGGTCGAAGATGTAATGGAATCTCATCGTTCTAGTCGCGACATAAAAGCGTACAGGCATTTTCGTGATCCACTCGAGGGAAAGGGGGAAGAGAAAGGGGGGAAGGCGGGAGCGTAAAAAGGATAAATCGATATGCGGAATTACCATACTCTCAGGACGTTTACGTCTTGCGGTTCTTGTTCGCTAGTATCCACTACACACTCGGTAATCCAATATTCATGAAAGCCGGATGTACGTTTTAGCTCTGATAATAAAACGACGGTAAAATATGGATGCTCGCCGTCGTCGACGTCGCCGTCGTCGTCGTCGTCGTCTTCGGCCGATCCTTTTCCTCACGGTAGGACGTCGTCGTTTCGACGTGGCATGGCCCTCATCCATCGACTGGCGGACGATTTTATTAACGTACAACGCGTCATTACTTCTCCGTTAATTGGGTATTCGATCTTTTGTGACGCAACTGTGACGACACCGCGATAACGATGGACATCGACGCATCGATAATTACGCCGACCCGCGTTTATTACGCGTGGGGAGTGGGGGGGTAAGAGGAACGAGTTAATTCTCTCTCATTTTAATTAATATCCTTGTTTACGTTCGTCGCTTTCACGATACGCAGATTATCGTCTCGCGCATTTTTATATCGTCTATCAAACCCTCGAACGGAAGGCGACGCCGCGACGTGGGCGAGTAGATCCGTCGGCGGTAGGTGAAGATACTCAGACGCTTATATGGCGACAATAACTATATATGTATAACAATATGCTGTTTTTTTCGCTGCACTCTGTCTCCGCAATTCGACGATTCGGCCAGTCCTTTTATTAAGTGAATGCGCTCTCCGCAAGTAGGTCAAATCCAGATACGTATAGGGCTAAATGCGACGCGCTCGGACGCGCAAGGAGAGTAAGTGCACTTACGCTGTTCTTGCATCCGCGTCCTCAATTGTTGGTGCTCCCGAAGCGGTCGCTGAGTGCCGCGGATAGGGTTCACAAAGGGAAAACTCCCTTCGGCCCCTATGAACGAGAACCTCGTCGCGCGAATCCTCCCTCTGAAAGAATAGCATTTGATACACGATGATGCACGTGGATGACACTTGCCGTTCGCCATAATGGGACCGGAAATGGAACATTCCCGCGCTCTATATACCTTTTATCTGGAAATTCGCCCTTGAACCCCCAACCCCCGTACAGAATAATCGCGCCGAGAAGAAACGTAGTTGTCGGATGTGCTTATACAGGATATTCCGCACGAGTATCTTAAATGTTTCCCAGAATATCCTGGACTAGAAGAGACCCTTGAAGTTGAATCGCTTGTAACCTAGAAACTGTTGTCATCTAACATGTAGTTTTATGTCAGGATGTCACGGTCTGTTTATGTCATGTCGTACACATTTTATTTTTCTTTTCGATCTACCATTCTCAAGAAAACTGCTGTAAACCGTCAATTAAGGCACAAGAAAAGCCCTGTATTTATCCTGGACAGGCTCATTAGTATTTTTTTTCCCTCGCTACTAATTATTTCGTACGCATTAAATGTAACTGTACGACCATTAATTATGCCCGTGCAATTAATTATTTAATTATAGCGAATTCAAGAAGAACGAACTTGGTGTATTATTTCGTTTAAACTCACTAACTAGCTTTTAGAGCGCATCACAGCTAGCGGGGGCGAGGGGGATCCCTCGCCGGCTGCGTGTTTCGTGCACGCGCGATTATATTGCGCGTTACGCACAATGCCGTTCAGGCGATTCCATTGTTTTCCGGCACGTCACGCGTTAGTCCCGATGAACGCAACCCCTTAACGCAAATTTCGCTTCCCTTCGTTCACCGTACCCTCTATCTCTGCTCTCGGCGCCACCCCTGTAAACGCCCTGTCGACGGCGCACAGACGGGTGTTGGGATTATTTTCAAAAACAACGCGCGAACAATAAAATCTCGCGATTAATATTCGCGGTCCCGCCGCCGGCGTTCGGACGCGGAATGGAAGGAAATTCGAATTCGCGAGTGAAAACTTCGTTTACGGCGATTATCACGACGAACAATACAATCGCGGTAGAATAAAAACGAACAAATCTCTCGTTTTAGAACTTTGGCTTTGAAAAAATTAGATGTTTTGCGGAACAGCGTCACTTTGGAAAACATCTCTTTTATTTTAGGTTTTTGCGCGTGTTGTTGTTTACCAATCTTAACAAAGATAACTGTAAATATTAATTGATAATTAATAAATAAAGTTGGCTTGCAGACGGCGTGTTGTCGTTGGACGTGATCGTCCGAATTATCAGCGAGCCGCTTGATCTTACAAGCGGTTCCTCGCCGGCACTTTACGCCAATTTTCATTGATAAATTAATGTCACGAGTTAAAGCGCTTTTCAACTATACGACATACGTGTATACGTACATCCTAATCAGGCACGAAACTACAAAAGGCGGTGAAAACGGTGTCGTAAAATTTACCTCGCGACCACTCAAGTGATTTGAAACGTCCTCTCGACATCTATCATGAGCTATTAACCTGAACGATAACGAGAAAACAGATAACGGTTCATGTTAAAAGAAGATGTACAAATTGTAATTAAGTGTTAAACTGTCACGATGATACAAGTAATCTCACTCTTCTTCATTAGTAGATAAATGTCATAAAATGAGGCGCATTGCGGGAACACCAGAGAAACCTAGTTAAAAAGTTTATGGCGTATTCGCTAACACAAATAGAGATATTATAATAGTTTGTTTAAACACTGCGCACTATTTTCAGAAAGCTCTTCTGTGCAAGCAAAGCAGCGTATTTCCACTTGAATAGTTCAAACTGTTTCACGTAGACATACAAAAATTGAAAAAGAATATATTTTTCCAAATTACCTCCGCTCCATTAACTTTCGCAGACTTCTGAATTTTCCAACATTTTTCCTGTCATAAATAAAACCACGTTTTTAATCCCCTTTGCAAAATGTATGCCGGTAAAGATTTTAAAAGCCATTGTCGGTATTAGAAAATATTTATAATTTCAGCGGAAAAAAGAGCGGGATATTTATGCAGAATGTTTCTGTTCCTGCATGTATATAATACGTGATACTTATGAATGTACGCTAGATAATCAAGCGTAAAGCTAATGGATGTTCCGATAATCAAACACTCGGTTAATGGCTGTTCGAATAATCGAGATTCTATCGTGCACCATGTTAAAGTACTCTCTATATACCGTTCTACGCTGATTTACTTAAGCCATTGGCTTTGTCTACTCTCTATGACGACCTACATATCCTGAAACGCAATAATTTCAAATGCACGCCAACATTAATAACAGAATAATGATAGCAAGGATCGAGCGAGGCCTTTATCACAAGTCATGCGAGATACACTTCCTTAATACTTTACATATTAGAAGTGACATATTAAAAGTATGAATAAATATTCAAGGTTTTTGCAGGAATCGTAAACAGATACTACATACACTGTAAAAAATTTAATGTCCCAGAAAGTCCACTCTAAATTTTGTGTTAAAATAACTCATTCATCGTGTTATTTTTTACATTTAGAAATGTTATATTGACATTTTTTAGTCGAATAACACGATGAATGAGTTATTTTAACACAAAATTTAGAGTGGACTTTCTGGGACATTAAATTTTTTACTGTGTATCCATTATAATACGTGTATTCCCTTTACTATAAATTTCACTTTAATGTAAATTCAGTCGTAAATGCAGGTATAAATTAGCATGTTGTACAAAGTGATTTGCGGTTATACACGAAATATCAAAGCTTTTTTATTTAAATCCAAATTATTTTTTACCTCGAAACATGTTGAAATATTTAAATATATTTTAAGAAGATTGTGTTACATAAAATGATTCCCGCAGTATTGCGCATTATATACTCTCCATTTTCCGAAAATACGAATTTTAAAGAGAATATCTAAAAATAAATTCTTCGATTATTATAGAGAACATTATACATACATTACTTGTCGTCTCGAACAACAGCAACTTGCTAAGGATATCTGACACCTCGAAATTACATCATTACCATCGCTGCATCGCGGCTTTTCGGCTATTATAAAGTCTCCGAGCTTCGCGCAAGCAGCGGAATTAAATTTCCTTCGAGTGCTGACTTTTACGCGTCGTGAAATCGCAAATGTATTCGGGAGTCTCACGGACCGCCGCCGGGACGCAACGCCGCGGTTAAGGTCGGCTTAATTGCGTCCTCGGAGATTTATCGTGAAAGTAGCATCTTCCGTCCGTACGGTCCACGGGCTTTTTGGATTCCCCCCTCCCCTTTCTCCACCGAAACGTGGTATGACTGCGAATTTCGCGTCTGGAAACGACAGGGAGTCGAGAGGCCGACCCTTAACATCGTCAAGAGGCTGAGAGACGCTTTGTTCCCACCCCATCGTATTATAACAAAGACTTTCTTACCGTTCAAACAAAAATATCAGATTTTCGATATTACAATAATACTTATAGAACCCCTCTCCAAGCGGTATAATATCGTTTTTATCTTACACTTACGAAATTGAACTGCGCAAATAGTTCAGAAACTCAATTGGCCGTTTATAAAAATACCAAAATACCCGAGGGATCGATCCTCGGTATTAGTAGAACGGACACTGATCCTCCCACGAACGTTTCGTCAACGGGAAACGCGAGAAACAGTTAATTTCATCGGAAGACGCGCGTAGGCGAGTTTTATCGGGACAAGGTGAATTTCGTGGACGCAATGAGACACGCTTCTTTCAACTCGCGATACTGAGGCTGATTGATTATTCTAGGCTCTATTGCGAAGACTAAGTGGGCGTCGTATCGCATCTCGAGATCTACATCATTAGAAATACACGCCGTGTGATTGTCATTCCGGATCACGTTGGCAGAGAAGAGGCGATTATTACCAACGAGAGACTACTATATCAGATCGAAACCGTTCGCACGAGCTCGCAACGATGTTTCCTCATTCCTCGCGAGCGAAGGTTGCACGAGAAATTAAATTGTTCTCGTACGCCCACATTTATGCGGAATGTCCCAAAATTATCGTAATCAATATAACGTGTACGTATCTTTTATCTCGAATCGCTCCGCATATTCGGAACTTATCAAAATGGCGAAGCAGCCGTTTATTTGAAGCAAGTAAAGGTCGCCAAGTAAAGATACGTTGAATAATTTACGCGTCGCACATAATTCGTCGACGGTGAATACGTAATACAACGACGGAGGCATATCTCTCTCTTTTTCTGTCTCGCTCTCGATGAAAGAAGAAGAAAAAGTAGTGTAGCAGTAGTAGCGGGCAACTTCTCAGGGGTGGCTGACACTCGAGAGATGCTCCATTTCTTGGCTCGGTTTTCTACGTCGACGAGCCTCGTTAAACTCCCATTGGGCCCGTTCCAGCTTCCGGCGCGGCGCAAAAGTGACACGATTCACGTGTAGCGTACGAGGACTACGAGGTCTTCCTCTTTCCATCTCTCTCCTCCTCTCTTTCTCCCCTTCTCTCACTCTTCCCTCATCTCTTTTGCTCTTCTGTTCGGCGACACGCATCGCATCCATACGTAAGCATAACGCCTTTCGGTAGTTATACAACCCGTCTCGGACATATAGCATGCGGCGAAGTTGCAGCCGCTGCGCGCCGCGGCTCGTAAGGACACACATTTCTCCGTTTCTCTCGCGCACAAAAGAGCGCGAGACTACCCATATTTTGCATTTGCCGCCAAGGCTGTTTTATCGCGTGAAAGTTGACGCATTACTCAGAAGCATTTGGACGCCGCGCGTCGCCGCGCCGCGCCACGGCAATTACTCGCGATATGGATATGATACATTAGCCCGGAGCCCCAGACGCTCCTAGAAATTACTCAGGTGACGTAATTTTGTGCAATTAAAGTTACACTTCTCTTCCAACCGTTAACTCGTCTAGCGCGATCTATCCTGCGCGATAATAATTTCGGCGATCCTTCAACGCGAAACATTTTCGACTAAGGCCGGACGTTTGAAACACGCCTGTACAAAGCCATATAAGATATAAAATGTTAATATCGTATACGCTCTGAAATTACTTTTGATTGACCAATCATTAAGGTGTAATCGCGAAAACAATCGGGAAGTGTATACTCACATTAGAACGTGCACCTCGCCGTCGTAATTTAATATCGCGCGATGTGTAGTATTTCCTTGTTGATTAAAACTTCGATAACGGTGTCCACCGTACACTCATTCACTGCGTGACGCAGCACCAAACTAGTTGAAATTTCGATACGTAATAACACCGATGTAATACTAGTCACGGGGTATCAACTCTTTGAACCCGTGTCCATTTCTCTCTCCGTTCGTTTAATCCCACCGATCGGATTTAGATCGCGCGATTTCGCGCGCACGCACAATCCGTACCTACATGCTGTCGCGCACGGCGCGCGGCGATATACCTTTAAAATTATTTCGCCAAGGTATTATTACGCGAGTGAAACTGTCGCCGTTTCGCGTTTACAATCGACATAATTTTCATTCGGACTCGACACGCGGCGCGCCATGTCGGAAAAATGAGATAACAAGAGCGGGAGAGAAAATACATTTCGACCCGCATAAAGCTCATAGCTGGAAATTGTGCTTTACATCAATATTATGCCAGTACGCGCCGTGTAAATGTATATCCCTGTGAGCTGTAACGAATATTGAAATTTCCGCGAATATATATCGGCAATCTCTCGACCACGCGATCGACGCCACCGCCGCCGCCACCGCACGTGTTTTGCCTTTTCCCCGCGTATTACGAGAGCATTATTTCGCTGCGCCCTTCTCCGCGAAATTTTCCCGTCCGATATACATTCTTACAATTTTCCGCGCACGTAACAGCGAACTCTATACCGTTGTTATCGGAAAATAAAGCTTCGTACAGCAACATAACATGGCAAATGTTTCGTTCATGGAAAAATAAAAAAAAATAAAAAAACCGGACGACCAATTGTTGCGAGCTGCACAATGAAGATAGTTGTGCATTGTAACCAACGTGGCGGAAACATGTTTTACTTCTTCTATGTATGTACGATTATATTTTGAATAACACGTGCCCGGAATATCGAAGTACAGTTGCACCGATACGAGGCCTATGTAGGATCTTTGGTTGCTTTTTACAAGGGAACGGTATGAAAGTGTCAATTTAGTCTTAAGGGCGAACCAAGACTATTCGATATAGGGATTAGTAAGTAATAATTATTTCCAGAACAGTAGGTACGGAGATTAAACTCGGTTGCCGAGATACACGGCTCAAAATGGAAGGTAAAAATTTCTGAATTAATGTAGACTTATTGTAATTCTATCTTTTTTTTTGTGCACACCGTGAAAGATACTTTTGCATAAACCACACTCTAATTCAGAAATTGCATACAAATTGTATCCAATAAGTCTGCGTTAAAGTTGCGAATTTCAGGAATTTCCTGTTTAATCTCCGCATCTGTTGCTATTCTAGAAAATAATTATTCCTTAACTATCCCCTATCGAGCGATCTTGGGACTAAATTGATACCTTCATTCCCTTGTGAGACGAACGCCTCGTGCAGAGATCAGTTCAGGCACATCGCACATCTCGATCATTCGTCGCAAATAAATGCGCGCAAGACGATTTGAGAAAAAGTGTCCGGTTGTTGACACTCACGTGCGCAGATCACGACGTTTCCGCGCGGTATATGGAAACCGCGTCAAGTGCGTTTACAAAATCGCGTGCGTCGTCGCGGGGGCTACGAGATACATATATACGACACCCGGGCGCATTACTCATTGGGCCAACCGGCGCAAATTGGTATCGACGCGCCCCGGTAATTTCCCAGGGGAGTTAACTTGTGACTTACGAGGTGGTAATACTACGTGGAAATCCTGACGCGGAAGATCCCCGCCGCTCTTCCGTCACGTACTATAATTTACATCCTCCACGTGGCATCGTTGAGATAATACGAGAAGCGACGACGGTAAAAGTGGGAGAGAGTAAGACGCACGGCCGGAAGACCGAGGAATGTATATTAACTTCTGGAAGATGCACCGAGTATTTTTACTTGTTCGATACCACAGAACGTACCTATATTTAAATCTACGACTCTCTGAAAAATCTCGTTTTTCTCTTTTTAGTTTCCGCAGTTCTGTGAACTAAAAGTCTCAAGCTTGTGTGTTCGCGTTACACGGAACATTTTGTTTGTGCAGCAAAATAAAATACTTTGATATTTGTAATTGTTGTTAAAAATATTTATGACCAGTTATTGCAGGGAAAAATAGATAAAGAATGATACGAGATATTTAAAAACAATGAATTTAAAGAAAATAAGAGATGAATCAAGTTGGTATGTCGCAATACCCTAAATACATTTTGGGATTATCAATAATTGTAATTTTTGTTTTGTACGCCTTTTGCATCCTTGTATAATCTATTTTCTTAAATTTATACATAAAATTTGTCTCCGATTATTGTACGTTCCACATGAAAGGTTCATGAGGGGTGACACGCCTGAGGGTCGAAACTCGTCGAGGGTTCTCGACTCGTCGCTGGAATTGCTGGAAACGATTGTTTAATGCATGCCACCGAAATTAATTTCTCGTGTCGTGCCGCACCGACGAAATATTCGCGGTGCAACGGTGACGTATGCGCTATGAAACCGCATAAACGTCGCCCCCTCAGGAAGGGCCCTGCTGCCTCTAACCCACTCTCGACGGTCGTGTTCTGCTTACTCACAGATTTACCATCCATTTCCGAGATGGCATATCCATGTACTTATCAGATTGTCTACCTTGTAACGGCGCGGCAATACCATCGCTCAAAAGCGCCGGTGTGCGCGATTGTGTGTCACGCTCGAGTTCGTAATATCCACCTACGGAGCCTTCCTGAACATTTCCCATCGGGCTCTTCCGTCCCTCTCAAATCGATAACCACTGCGCCAACGACGATAAAGAAGTGCTCCTTTGAGATTCATCTCGGGCGGCCCTCCCCCTCCCTCTCCTCGTGACAAAAATCTTCGGCTCAGATCGCACATGTTTCGCGCTTTTTGTGCTTCTTTGATCATTATTCCATTTCCTTCCTTTGATCATTATTGCTTTCCCAAGTGTCGATTCGAAAATCAAAAAAATTAGAAAATTGGGAAGATAAATGTACCAATGCTTGGACACGTACCTATGTCTGTACATTTTTATTATTTTAGTCCTTAAATAAGTTATAACGCGAAATAAAATCAAAGAATCAAAGATAAAAATATTTTTCTTGTATTATATTTTTATCTTTGATTTTATAATAATTCGCGTTATATAAAAACCTTATTTAAAAACTAAAATGATAAATATATCCAGACATAGGTC
>NW_020216029.1:460-5091 GCF_003070985.1 Temnothorax curvispinosus | reverse complement strand
TTTTTAACACAGGGCATATGGTAAACACTAAAATTTTTATCGGAAGTGATGTATTTTCTTGGCAAGTTTGCGAGCCAGGTAAACAAAAAACTAAGGAATTGTAGTTAAAATAATAATCTTTCTAATGATAAGAAGAAAACTTGGTGTTGACGATGAGTTATAAAAGATATTGTAGTTTTAATATGACGTACGACAGGTTAGGCGAATGATCTTCCGAGTGTCAAAATCGCGCGAAGTTTCTAACCTCACTTGCACATGTCTTTTCTCTGCGCTGTATGGTAGCGGCATAATTATTCTCTCGCCCATTGACAACCTTTATTTTCGAGAATTTTCCTTTCATTTTCCCTCTCAGCATTCTCACGTTATATCTTTCTTTTGGCTCCATCTCTTCATCGCATCAATCGCTACAACGCTACACGGTTACACCTCACTTAGCTGCAGACTGCTACAGACGACGTTGTAACACGCGCATGTTATTATTCTGCTCTTTAGCACTGACGTAGTCAACTGACTTATTAGGGGTATTCAAATAAGTTAAAGTTTAACGGTTTGACAGGTTATGTCGGGTTAAAGTCGAGTAAAAAGTTAATTAATTAACTTTGGGCGCGTTACTCTTTAAGGTTATGCAAAATACATAAGTGACTCATTAACCTATCACATTAATCTTTGGGTTAAAAGTGTAAAAATTAACTTTTTACTCGACTTTAACCCGACATAACCTGTCAAACCGTTAAACTCTAACTTATTTGAATACCCCTATTGTATAAATTTTAATATTTACACTAATAGAACATATAACTTACTCTTACACTATGTAAAAATCATCATTTATTTTTTTATTTAATTTTCCGATAATTTTATAACCAATTATTAATGATAATTTTTCGGTTGCTACATTGATTAGAGCAGCCGGGTAAGAGCCTCCTTAAATGAATAAATCGTGCAGAATAACCAAGCATCTCGATTCAAGCAGTTAGGTTTCACGCTGGGAGTTTTATTAGTTTAATTATGCGTGGGAAGCACACACACACACACGAAGGGATGCGAGGAAGGGGCCTTTGGCCCTCCTCCCCCGCACCCACCCCGTCGATAGGCAGCGTGGACCTCGCTTTACAACATAAAGTACATGCTAAGTTGTAAAGCGAAATTATAAAGCACATGCATGGAGGGGTGCAAGAGGGCTTACATGCGTGAGCGCACGTGAACAGAAAGGCTTTTCTCCCCTGCACCCTCCCCCATGCATGTACTTTATAATTTTGTTTTACAACTTAGCATGTACTTTATGTTGTAAAGCGAGGTCCACGCTGCCTACCGACGGGGTGGGTGCGGGGGAGGAGAAAGCCGAAGGCCCCCCTCGCACTTCCCCGTGTGTGTGTGTGTGTGTGTGTGTGTGTGTGTGCTTCTCACGCATAATTAAACTAATGAAACTCCCAGCGTGAGACCTAACTGCTTGAATCGAAATGCTTAGTTATTCTGCACGATTGATTCATTTAAAATTTGCGCAGTTTTGCATGCGCGTGCGGCCACTGAACATGCGTATGTGGCCACGGGGGTTCGTAGTCGCCAGTAGTCGCTACAATTCGTCGGTATGACAGGAATCATAACCTAATTTCTGTCAATTTTAACGTTTAATATCTCGCGTCGCGGGGCATTAATAACAATAAGAACTTAATTTAGTAAAAAAAAATCTTGATTTTATTTGTTAACAGTCACACAGTCCAAATTAAACCACACCTAGGATTGACTGGTCAAAGTCCGAAGTGATTTTTCTTTAGTTTCTAACTTTGACCAGCCGTATTAGTTATTCCTAGGATTGACTAGTTAAAAGCCGAAACGCAAAACTTATTTCGGGCTTTGACCAAGACGCTTGGTCGTTCCCCAGGATTGACTAGTCAATTCTAGGAATGCCTGCGTTTCGGGCTTTGACTATAACATCTACATTTTCTATTAAAGATAATAAATATTCCCCAGACTTTGCTTTTTCAATTACGACCATTTCATGAAAAAAATTTCTTAGTGAATTCCATAACTCAAGAACTCTGTCAATACACGAATAACGCAAAAGCCACCGAGTTTCGTATAATTTCAAAATTTTGTGATTTGTATCTTGAAAACATTCGCAAAATTCATTAAAAATAGCAAAACGCTTTGGACTATATTGTTAATATAACTTGCAATGTTCCTGAGAAATTCTTCACAGAAATCAGACATTTCAGCGCATGCAGCGTGCGCAGTGGAAAACAAGGACATGGAAATGTTAATAAATGTTTGCATTTTGATATAAGTTTAGTTTTGAAAGATAAATGTTTTCAAAATAAGTCGTTTTATTTTCGACCCAACTGGCCAATTGAAACAAGATTGCACGACGTTTCGACCGAATTCCGGTCCTTATCAAGTGCTTTAATTCAAGTTACACCGATCCGCATAACAAACTTAATTGCATCGTTGACGTGGTGTCCTAACAACGTCAAGACAAACGCAAAACTAAACAAAAGAGAAAATAATACATTTAACAATAGAAAAACTATACAAAATCATTACAATATCGCGCTAGTCAAAAACAATAAAGTCAATTAACACTGTAAAAATTAGTTAAAAGCTTAAAATTCTTATGCGTTCCAAAACAAACAGTGAAATCAAAACGTCACCAGCCATATCGAGGCACAACGTCCGAACAGTAAGACAGTCAAAGTCGAAATAAAGTTGTCAAACGTAATCCGCGGATAGCAAACGGCGCTCTGGTGGAAAAACGAGCAGAACCGAATATATAGGGCCGACTAAGTAATACCAATAACACGGTTATAAATAGATGGCAGGCTCTCAGTATCGTTTTGTAAATTGATTGTGCAATCATGTTTTTTAATGAAAAACATTTCCGATATTTCTCTTTTTTGAAATGTTTTTTTTTGTATAAAATTTTCGGATGCTGCCACTTGAAATCATGATTGTGTGCAAGACGGTGTTTGCTCACAACAGAATGATTATCTACATTTTTCCTGATATCACATCGATGTTCTTTGATGCGTGTTTCTAAATGCCTTTTTGTCTGGCCAATATATACCGCATCACAATTTGTACAATCAATCTTATAAACTAACTCAGTCTGACTGAGATTCGGCAACCCGTCTTTACCCTTCCTAATGACACAATCCAATCTCTTCGGGATGGTGTAAAGAACTCTAAAGTTCATGTCTCGCATTTTACGGCTAACATTCTCGCTAAGGCCCTTTATGTAAGGTACAGTAATGCACCTTCGAGGATCTTGGGCTACTTCGCTACTGACAGGATTATTGTTGTTACGATTTCGCAATTCGCCAAGCCGGACATTGACATATTTATCAACAACTTTCTTCGGGTAACAATTAGTAATAAGGATCTTTTTTATTTTACTAATATTAGACTTGTGAAACCGCGCGTCGGACAAAAGAATCGCCCGATCAACCAAATTCCTTACGATGTTAATTTTATATTTTATAGGATGGTTTGAAAAATAATTTATACAGGGTGCCCCTGAATTCTTGGTACTTTTTTCATATTTAGATAGAGCGAGCCAAACTGAGTCGAAAAGTCATGTACCATTTTGCAATTTTCGCAATAGTTGACGAGTTATTAATGATTAAAAATCGCCGTATTAGCCCGCCCTCCGCCAAATCCAAGCGCGCGGAGAGATGCGGCCGCCCCGCGGTCGGCGCGCGGGCAGTTGTTTACTACAAGCGGCGATGATTACGCACGAGCGGCGCGTAACGCCGGGCCCCTGTCCTAAGCGATGATAGTTTCTCTCCTTTTTTTTAAATAGAAATAAAATTTTCTAACAACATAGAACATTTTTTGGTGCGTACGTATGTACATACGTGTGTACGCATACAGAAAAATATCAATTGTGCTGCTTAAAAAAGCGATTACTCAATTTACTTTTTTTTTTTTTAGTAAGTAACGGTTGTCTTTAAGAAAGAATATTTTCTTGATAATAGTCTTAAAATGTACAAATTTTAGAAAGAATCTTTATCATGTGCTATGTACTCGAAAGAAGAATTTATACTCCTTCAAAGAACATAATAAAATTTTATCAAAGAAAAGTCAAAATAATAAATAAAGTAATATGAGGACCTTCGAGATTAAAATAGGAGAAGGCTATGAGACGCAGATCACAGTGCGTAATATCAGAAATAAGTGATTTATTCGTCGTTTTGATACATTACATCGATCCGTACGTTCCGGCTCAGTTTTGAGCCATCTTGAGCGGTAGTTACAGAAATTAAGTTACACGTTCTCCGTACCGTATGGTGAGTTTACTTATTCAAAGCATCAGAAACATAGACCAATTGATCCATATCTGTAAATTTGTTCAATTAATGTTGAGATATTAAAAAGATCCCTTAGAAAACTCACCATTCGGTCTGAAAAACGTGGAATACAGAGCTATGTATACATAATAAATACTCTCTGCGAGAAGTCTTGCAAGAAGAGGCATGTCGTAGGTCAACACACCGGCGAGGATTATAACAAAGCACGATTTGACACCGTCTCAAAATGACACGGATTTTTTGCATCATGCATATGTCACGGTTTTGAGCAAATTGTAATCCATGCTCATGAACTTTGGTCGTTGGCAAATCGGGGTTTTACTATTG
>NW_020216029.1:0-360 GCF_003070985.1 Temnothorax curvispinosus | reverse complement strand
GATATTAAAAAGATTCCTTAGGAAACTCATCATTCGGTCTGAAAAACATGAAATACAGAGCCATGCGTACATAATGAATATCTACTCTCTGCGAGAAGACTTGACGATTTTGTCGACACGACACACAATAATATGAAAGGTCTTGCAAGAAGAGGCATGTCGTAGGTCAACACACCGGCGAGGATTATAACAAAGCACGATTTGACACCGTCACAATATTGCATGTACCAATAGTAAAACCCCGATTTGCCAACGACCAAAGTTCATGAGCATGGATTACAATTTGCTCAAAACCGTGACATATGCATGATGCAAAAAATCCGTGTCATTTTGAGACGGTGTCAAATCGTGCTTTGTTAT
>NW_020216028.1:0-1144 GCF_003070985.1 Temnothorax curvispinosus | reverse complement strand
GGGTCTAAGGGATGTCACGTCTCTGTGACGTAGAAGTAGAAGAGGAATAAATGATAGAGAAAAGAGAAAAAGTGATGGAAGAAAGTGATGAAGAAGAGCATTAAAATCATAGTATGCTCAAGCAAGCAAGCGAGCAACTTGAAAATATGGAGCAATCCGATCGACTAAATTCGATGGAAGAATTAAGTGCGTGGGAACAATTCAATGCTTGGGAAAAATTAAATGCGTGGAATATCAAGGTAAATATATAAATTAATATCAAAAATAATGGAGTGTAATGTGATATTTCGTGCAAATAGGACATATATTGCATGGAAATATCGTATACAGTGGCTCTCTGCAATTCCCACAGAAACAACCGTCTAAGGATATTAACTGGTCGTGCGGGCCGGTTTTGTTTTCGCACTGTATACAATTGTAGATCATCATTGTCATCAACCGATGTAATGCACGTCATACATCTCACATATGGTCCACCATTCGTGTAATAGAAGCGTATCATGCAACACTTCGTGCGTCCGTTTACGGTCAATCTTTCGGGTCGATTCACAGTTCGATAAACAAATTCTCTGCAGTTATCGTCATGCTCACTTTCATAACTGCTGTCGTCCGACAGCGCGTGTTCTTCTTCATCTTCATCTTCATCTTTATCTTCTTCTTCATTCCACAGCTCGGGTGCTTTGTTTCACAGCGCGTCTTCTTCTTGTTTTTCCTCACCCAATGGTACGTGTTCTTCATCAGCCATTTTGATGCAATATACAAAATATAAAGACACAGAAGTGTTTCACGTCAAGTACGCGCGCAGCACAAGACTCTTTTACGCACGAATGCACGAGTGCAAGTACCTGAGATTTTGAGATTTGCTTCATTTGATGTGTAGGTATGATTGGTGGGGGTATCTCTCAACATGGTAGTGGAAAACAGGGACGAACAAATTCTATGTTTTTTTTTGCGTGGAGGCGCATCCGGCTAGATAAGACCCATACAAATGTTATAGAATTGAGCACCGATGACAGACTGCTATAATTTATGACCTACAATTGGCACGTCCTTTGAAGAGCTCGAGATAAGCAAATAGCTTACAATTGAGACCCAAAGGGTCTAAGGGATGTCACGTCTCTGTGACGTAGAAGTAGAAGAGGAA
>NW_020216027.1:5477-5873 GCF_003070985.1 Temnothorax curvispinosus | reverse complement strand
CTGAAACGGCGGTGGAAATAATGAAACCGCGGTACGCCGTAAATTTACAATTATCGAACCGATACTTTGTCTCGGACTGCAATTAAATTCTTACAGCGCAGTTTTTCTAGTATAATGGCACATCCTTCCGCGCGACTGCTCATTGACAAATCTTTATTCAGCGCTCATCCGAAAGCTCCGTTAAATAATATAGTGTGTTATTCTTGAACCTATATTATTATACTAAATAAAATTCTTTTCTTGTTTAATTAAATTGTATCCGAAACCGCCGACGTGGACGCAGATTACCAAAACTCGGGAATTTACCTGTAATTTTACGTGCGATATAAAACATTTGAAACATTAGAAAATATTCCTATAATGGGTGCTTTTTATTTAGCGACTTAAGTCGACACA
>NW_020216027.1:0-2477 GCF_003070985.1 Temnothorax curvispinosus | reverse complement strand
TTATGGCTCCTGCGCACACACACTGGACACGAAAACGCTTGCCGCGCGGCAGCCAATAAACTTCTTGTTCTTACGGGAAAACGGCACGTTGATTGACTACGCGTCACTTCTCGTCACGTGTCCGTGCATGCCATGTTCTACAAGAGCCAATGGGGCATCCAGGAGCACAACCGCTCACTGAGCGGCTAAGTAGCAATCGAATGTGATTGGTTCTTACCTTTAGCTCCAACCAATCACATTAAGGGCCAATTTCACCAACCATAGTTAGCTTAACCGACGGTTAAAGTTAGCAGGATTGACCAATAAAAAGCAGGGTGGATTCATTTCTATTGGTCAATTCTGTTAACTTTAACCATCGGTTAAGCTAACTGTGGTTGGTGAAATTGACCCTAAGATGCAGTATTTTATTTTACTCCATTACAATTATTTTGAAACGAGATAGAAATAAACCAAAACGCAAATCAAATGATACATAATTAAAGGAAAAACGGAAAAATAAGAGCTACGAAGAGCAGTTAACAAGGGACAAGTTTTATGGCAAGGGCAAGACCCAATCCCCTCTCGTTACACGTCAAGTGTTCTGGGAAAGCGACGCTGATTGGCCATCGTCGCGTCTCGTTCCTCGTATATCAAACGCTATTTCAATTGTTTCGCATCACATATATTAAAACGCATCGATCGACTTTGGAAGGCACTCTAAAGATAAATAATTTCCAGAGGCTTGAGAATTCTTCTTCAACAGCCAGTCATTTTCCGAAAAATTCGTCACACGACAAATGGAATATTAGCGCGGCATTTTGTCGAACCGAAGAGGCCGCCGGAAGTGCGAGCTCGCGACGGAAGTGCACGGCGAGCGAACTCGATCGCGGCGTCGCTCCAGCAACCAGTCTCGTCAAACCTCGATCGGCGACCATTGACTGGTGGACTCTCCTTATTGTCGAGCGATTTTCGCTGATTTGCGAGGTATCACTACACTCTCAGCGGTTCGTCGCGCGATTTTCACGTCTCGTCCATACCGAGCGACGTTACGACCACGTGCACAATTGGGGTTCATAATGACGCACGCACATCGAAACGCAGCGCACACGGCGAAACGTTCCGACGAATTTTCACGCGCGATATCGCGATAACGTCATGGTCGTCGTATTGTCCGTCGTCGCCGCCGCCGTCGCCGGCGACGGCGAGATCGGAGCTCGGGGCGGGAATACGAAAGCGATCGCGAGATTCGCGAGACGAGGATTGGAGTACCTATTGTAGCAAGATGTCCTTTTTTTCAGGTTAAACGAAAACTATTTGACGTCGAGATGACAGTGCCACCGGACACCTATCAGATCTCGCTGAACATTATAGAGGCGATCAAGCAGCACCCGGTGCTCTACTGCACCGAGGTGAAGGGCCTGCCGGTGAAGCTGCAGGAGTTTAAACAGAAAGTCTGGAAGCGCATCGCGGACGAGCTCGGACTGGATTGTACGTCTCTGTGACTACGTTTACACGGTAGCTTGTAATCCGTTTAATAATTACCGTATACTATTTGATCAAAAATTTTTTTTCTTATAATGATTATTTAAATATGAGTCTATTTTGATATTCTAAACGTTTGTGAAATAGTCTTTGATATATATTGTATACTAAAAGTTGTAGTTTGAATATCGAAAAACATTTAAATCAATTTCTTTCCATGTATATGTACTAGAAATTGGAGTTTAAGTATCAAAAGAAGCTCCTATTTAAATGATCATTTAATCAAAAAAAAAATTTGGATCGGATAGCATACAGTAGTTATTAAACCGGATTATAAGCAGCTGTGTAAACGTAGTCCATGTTATTATTGTTTCTTTCTTTCTTTTTACGTGTTGTGATTAACATTGCTCGACAATGTCTGTTGCAGCCACGTGGGTCAGACTGAAATGGAAGAATCTTAGGGATACTTACTGTCGTATCTTGAAATGCAAGAATAAAACGGAAGAAGGGACGAGGAGGAAAAAGTGGATCTTTGAGGATCACCTGAGCTTCATAAAATACCCGTAAGAAATATTCATGACAATATTTTGGAACTTTATTTTAAATTTTCCTCTCTAAGCCGAGGATACTTTGACAGGTACGAGCCAGACTATCAGCCACAATGCATAGAATTGACCAAGGAATACATACAGGAGATAAACTTGGGTGAAGTGAGCTCCGAGGGTCTGCTGGAACAATTGGAGGACCGGAACAACGAGGACTACAGCGAATACCTGGAGGTTCTCGAAGAGACATCGGCCGATCCTGTTCTACTGGTACCTGAGACGATAGAAACGTTGGATGATGTAAACAATGATGTGCAGTTTGTCACTGAAGAAATCGCGAGTGAACAAGACTCTACGCAACAGGCTCTCGACACTTACGTTCACCAAATACAATCGAATTATCGAAAAATACGTCCGAAACGAGTGAAGACCAGTCATTCTTCCCCTTCGAAAACATCTAGCTCCAATGGG
>NW_020216026.1:0-4601 GCF_003070985.1 Temnothorax curvispinosus | reverse complement strand
ACGTATTAATTGTGTGCATCAAATTGTATTAAAAATGTTTTTTTAATCAAATGCACGCGCGAGCAATACAGCGTGACTGACCATTTTTACGCGTTCGCGGTTCTGTATTTGAACCTTTTATCGACCGTGACGGTAACGTAGCGCGCTCGCCTGCACCGCTCTGCACCGTAGCTCACCGGGTAACGGAACTCATTAATGCTCCTCACTGTACATAGCAAATTATATTGATACATATATATTTTAGTTTATATTTTAATTTTTTTTTACATTGTATATGTTCCAGTTACTCCTTTGGCATAGACATACAATTTCCTTCCTGAGTCCTGAGTTTTATTTCTCCTTTGTTTTGTACAATACAGATTATTCGACAATGTTTAAATGTTATATGTGCAATAGTGCATTTTTATCTATACTTCTGTACAACAAACATCAGATTCTTCATAAAAACACGCCTCATTTAAAAGTTATTTGTCAGTTTAAGAACTGTGGACAACATTTTAATAGATATCTTAATTTTAAGAAACGTATTCTTAGATTGCACACAACAGATTATGAGAAACAAACTTGTGTAACGTATTATTGCAAAGAAAAAGACTGCAATGCTTATTTCAAAAATAGCGTAAATTTTAACAAACATTTATATAATCATATAAAACGAAATAAAGTTGGAATTTATTGTGGATACCCGGATTGTACTACTAATAGAACAATTTTCAAAACAGTCAGCACTTATACGGTACACATATGTAGACGTCATCCAAAGCGTAATTTTAATAATATTGCTAAAAACAAAGAATTGACAAATTTTGATATCAGTAATAATTGCAATTTTGATATCAGTGATAATTGCAATTTTTTTCTCAGGAAGAGGAAACTTTAAATCAATTTTCAAATAATATTGAAATTGATAACATTGAAAAGGCTATATCACAGTTATACTTTAATTTGACCACAAAATATTTCCTAACAGAATTTAGTTTACAAGCTGTAATAGATGGTATGTCATCCATAGTTGAACTTGCTCAAGAACGTTTTATTACAACTATAAATGAAAATGAAGATCTTCAAGATGATATTAAAGAAAAAATTAAAGATATGTTTAAACGTAGTTTTTCTTCTTTTTCAAATGTTCATAATTCTAAAAATGGTTGTCTCCGAAATACATACTCCAGAAATATGTACTTTCAAAAAAATGTTTATGTTGTAATGCCTGTACAAATTAATTTAGGATATGATAATAACCACAAACAATGTTATTATCATTACATTCCAATTTTGGAAACCATAAGAGTATTATTACACAATTCCGATATTCGACACTTTTGTTTAAATTCATATAACAATTACAATAGTAATGTACTTTTTGATATAAAGGATGGCAGTGTAATAAAAAACAATAATTTTTTTAATAGTAATAAAAACGCATTACAAATAATATTGTACCAAGATGCATTTAAGATATGTAACCCATTGGGTGCTTCAAAAAAAAAATTTAAACTTGTTGGCATATATATGATATTAGGAAATCTGCCGACTTATCTTAGATCAAAAGTTGATAATATTCAGCTTATTATGTTGTGTTATGAAAAACACGTAACATTCTTTGGTTGGGAAAAACTTATGGATTTACTAATACGCGACTTAAAAAGTTTAGAAACAAAAGGAATAGATATTTCTGTTGGTATTGAATCAATTAATTTTACTGGTACTGTTGTTGCTATGTTGGGCGATAATTTAGGAAGCCATCAAATTGGTGGTTTTGTAGAAAATTTTAGTACTTCAGAATATTTTTGTCGCTTTTGTGACATAACTCAAAATCAATTAAAATCAAAATATACATGCACTAATGTAAATAGAAATCCGGATAATTACAATTTGTGTGCTATAGAAGCAACAAATAGTATGAAAATTGTAAAGGGTATAAAACATGATTCGTCTTTAAATAAACTTGATCATTTTCACGTATGCAATCCAGGATTACCGCCCTGCATAGCACATGATCTTTTTGAAGGGATAGTTTCTTATGATCTCATGTACTGCATTCAATATTTTGTGACAGAAGGTTGGTTTAATTATCAATTTTTAAATCATCGATTACAAAAAATAAACTTTCTTTATGAAAATAAATGCAATAGCATTCCTCTTATAAAAAAATCATCTAAAATTGCAGGTACTGCAAGCCAAATAAAAAGAATACTATTAATATTTCCTTTGGCTGTTTTTGACAAATTATCAGTCAAGAATATTGGAAATAATGTTTGGATGTTAGTATTGCATCTTCGACAAATAACTTCTTTAATATGTGCTCCTGCTCTATCTTTTGGACAGGTTGCGTTATTAAAAGAAAAAATTAATGAATACTTATCATTAAGAATAAAATGTTTTACAAACATCAAATTAAGACCGAAACATCACTACATCTCTCATTATCCCTCTTTAATTTTATCTTTTGGTCCGCTAAAACATTTGTGGACCTTGAGATTTGAAAGTAAACATCGATACTTTAAAAATATTGTTAAACATTCCCAAAATTTTAAGAACATAACAAAATTACTATCACATAAACATCAATTTTTACAAAATCTAAATCTCGAGAAAAGATACTGTGCTCTAGCAATTACAGATAACGTAGAAGAATATATATCTGACAATTTCAATAATGAGATTTCTTTTATTATAACACATTATTTTCGTGATAAAGAATATGAAAATGTAAAGTACATTAGCTCAAAGGTTACTTTTAGAGGTATTATGTATAAAAGACATATGTGTATCTGTGTAGGTAAAGATTGTTACGATAATTTTATTATATGCAAAATTGAATACATTTTAATTAATAATTGTTATACAAATATCTATTTTTTGGGTAGTACAAGAACGATTATATACAATGCTGATTTTGGCGTATATGAAGAATTTGAAGTTGAAGGTGTAGATTGTCGAAATATCGAAAAAATCTTTTTGTTTCCGTACACGTCCTTACTTGCACCACATCCTATTCTTCAAACTAATTTAAATTCTATTCCCGTGTATGTCTTCAAATATGAACCTCTTCATTTATAACAGGACTTTTTTAAAAAAAGTGTAAGCTATTTATATGTTAGTGTAACTTATTTTCATTACGTTATACACGTATATATACATGTTTTTTTTCTTTGTAGATGTCTCATTTATATAAAATTTGGACAGCTGATAGAAAAAAGAAAATATCACTTATAATTCGTGATTCAGATAATATGCTATCAGATCTTATTGCAAAAAGTAACATTAAGCTTGGTATTGTTGGCTCTATTGTTGTTATGGAAAAGGATGGTACAGTAATTGATGACGATGACGTTTTAAAATTTTGTTCTGGCGAAACTTTAATGTTGCTGCAGCCTGAAGAATCTCGGTCTATACACAGTGATACAGAAACAACATTATCTGATAGTATTTCAGTTATTTCACACACGTCTAGTTTAAACGAAGAAACATCTTTGTCATCTTTACCAAGTTCGCCACCCATTTCATCAACCTCAATTAAAATATCAGGCAATCGATTCCCATCACATAATGAAACGTGGAAGAATTTTCAAATACCATGGAATAAGTTAGAGCCAGCAGTGATCAAAGAACTAGAAAGTGGAAGTCGCAGCAAATATGCAATAAATGCTGTTGTGAATCGTATAGTTTCTGAAATGAGAGATATAAACAATTTTATACCTAGTAAAGCGTTCAAGATTGTAGCTGAAAAAATGATCAGCAAATACCCGAAAACCTTTAAAGATATGGATGATGATAAATGTTTTGGAGATGGTTCTTATACAATATTTCTTAAACTTCGCGATCGAAATTGTTATTTAAACAGACCACACATGAAACAATCTCTGAGTCAAACTTTAACGATACCTCTAAAAAAACAAAAAAAAATTTTGTCTGCTAAAGCTGGTTGTAGTAATTGGCAACCAGAAAAACATATTGATACCGAAACGGATGAAACAATAGAAGACAAGACTAAATTTCTACGTGAAATAGCCTATGATGACTCATCAAAAAACGATTCTAAGATACAACATAAAATTATTTCTTATCTTGAAGCTACGTACTCTGCGCAAAGATTGTATCTTAATAATATTCATGAAATACCTACTATCAAAGATATTAAAAACACATGGCCGAAACTTTTACAAAAACGCTACCTATTTTGACATTATGAACAATTAATGGGACATTCTATACACGTTCTAAAAGAAGAAATGTTAAAGAAAGAAGACAAAGTACTGAGCTACGGACGTAAAAAAAAATTTAAAGATATTATAGATTCAGATAATCCAACGGAGATAAAATTAATAAAAATTATCATGAAACATTTCAAAGAAGATTTTGAACAATTATTTAAAACATATCCTGTACGTATTTTTGGAAAATATTTATTGTAATCTCTTTTAATTATAAATGTCACAGACTTGCATTTTATTCATTAAAGTTAATTTATTAAACAGGAAGGAAGTACTTTGCAAGATATAAAACCACCAATTGTAGCACCATGCATTATAATTATAGGTATCATAATACGTATTATAATAAAGTAATATATTTTATTTATTACACATATACATGTA
>NW_020216025.1:0-4967 GCF_003070985.1 Temnothorax curvispinosus | reverse complement strand
CCGAATTTTTACCAAAAGTATATAAAATAGGAGTAGAATTTTCCGGGGAGTGTTATAGAGTGTATTATAGTTTTTCGATACCGATTTTTTTGGGAACCGGTATCCAAAATTTTTTCAATTTTTTGAGAAATAATTGACCGAATCTTTCTGTGATGTTATTTTTTAACCCGGTATTTATTATTTTTAAGTAGAGACTAAATAAGTTGTTAAATTCATATGTTAAATATTAATCAATTAATCAATATCGAAAGTCGCTTTCGGGAAATAATTGACCGAATCTTCCTGTGATGTTATTTTTTGACCCGGTATTTATTCTTTTTGAGTAGAGACTAAATAGCAAAATAGCAAAAGCTACGCGTATGAGAGCCATGCATATGAGGTCGCGAGCGAAGCCGCGAGGCATGCTAGTAAAATGATATATATATATATATATATATATATATATATATATATATATAATGTTTTATTTCGTATGCCAATTATTTCCACCAATTGTCTCAGAAAGTATTGGTTTATTGGAAGTGTTTTAGATAAAAGTTGAAGGGTTTGAGGGAGACCGCAGTAGACTATTTTATTAGATTTTGGGTCCGGGGTCTGTATTGAGCCCAAGTCAAATTTTTTAAATAAAAACCCTTATTTCCTTATTGTATCATCTTTCTCTACTAATAAATTTGAACAACTTTTGTCTGAAACATTTTTTTATTTGCCTAATACTTTTTGAGATATTCAAGGAAAATATTTAGCTTATGATATCTTGATAATTCTCTTAAGTGAGAAAAAGTGGTACAGAGGACTTTTTAACTTAATTTTATTTAAAAAATGTGCTGTTGCAATAGCACTCCAATTTTTTTAAATATTTGTAAACACTCCAAGAAGATGCATACACAAGTATTAAAAAAAAATGGAGTATACTATTGCAACAGCACATTTTTTAAATAAAATTAAGTTAAAAAGTTCTCTGTACCACTTTTTTCTCTGCAAAAAATCATCAAGATATCACAAGCTAAATATTGAAAAAGTTACCAAGTTTTCCTTGAATATCTCAAAAAGTATTAGGCAAATAAAAGAATTTTTCAAACAAAAGTTGTTCAAATTAATTAATAGAGAAAGATGGTATAATAAAAAATAGGGGTTTTCATTTAAAAAATTTAACTTAGGCCCTATTGGGCTCAATACAGGCCCTGGATCCAAAATCCAATACGATCGTCTATTGGTCCCCTTCGAACCTTTCAACTTTTACCTGAAACACTTTTCCAATAAACCAAGCCGTCAATTGACACTTAACAAAAATTAACACAATAACATTTAAACGACACCCAACGATAAAGGGATCATGGCGACACTGATTAAATCGACATAGAACATTAAAGGTTAATACCCTGTTAACACCAAACCAACATCCAACGATGAGGATCAATCTCCAACCTACACTAAACATTGAGGCTTAATCCCCAACCTACACTTATCATTGAGAATAAACTCCCAATATACACTCATCATTGAGGGGTTCCCCGTTAGCCCTCGGCGGAGGAGCAGGTGGAAAGTTTGGGGAGGTTGAAATAGGGTCGAAAACAGAGCTGTGTGAAAGGGTGGAGGTGCGGGATTGAAGGAGGGTATGAAGGAGGTTGAGAGGAAGCGGTGGCATTGGAGGTGAGGGTAAAATCGAGGTAAAGCGGCCAGAAATTGAGGGAGAAAAGGAGAGGTTGAAAGTGAGGTTAGGATGACGGAGAGAAATTGGAAGGAGGACGCGGCGAGGGGAAAGGTAGGAGGGGTACAGAGTCGAGGAATTGAGTGCAGAAGTAACGGATACTCGAGCGAGCGGGAACGAGGAATTGATCGTAAGATCGATCGAGCCGGCATGCGAGAGAGGGGATATACCGACAGACGGCTGATGTGAGAAGCGAGGGTAGTAGCGAGTTGGCGCAATCGATCGATTAAAGGATACTCGAGCGAGCGGACCGAGCGAAAGAGAAGTGGCGTACCGGTTAGCAAGAAAGTAGAAAATCGATCGTAAGATCGATCGATTGCGCCATCGAGTCGGCATGCGAGTGAGGCACATGATATACCGACGGACGGCGGATGTGAAAAGTGAGGGTAGTAGCGGGCTGGCTTCGATCGATTGAATGATCGAGCGGAGCGTCGAGCGGTGTGAGCTGAGAGGTGATTGATCGAATGGAGCGTCGAGCAGTGTGAGCTGAGAGGTGTGGATTGGCCGCCGCGGGGCAGGAGAGGAAGACGAAGGTGAAGAGACGGAAGGGTAGCAGAGATGAGAATATACGAATACGAGTTACAGCAAGGATTTAGAGTGCCGAGAATTAAAAGGGTCTGAGAAAGAAGCGGGGAGGGAGGGAGAGAGGTGCTGATAGGGGAGTTGGAAGATGAGAAGGAGAGAGCGGAGCTGTTAGGAGGGAGTGCGGTATTTAGGCAGAGGGGGGTAGGGGTGGACGAGGACCTGACCATGGAGGAGAAAAGACGAGGTGGAGTTGCTGGAGAAGGCAAGAGAAGGGAGAGATAAGGGAAGAAAAACGCTGGTGGAAAACAGGAGAATATGGGTGGATGGAGTAGGGGGTCGAGAGGGGGAGAGGGTAGGAGGTCGAAAGGGGGAAGAGGGAAAGGAAGAGGGAGATGAAGAGAGGGAGGGAAAAAGAATGTAAAAGGCCGCAATGGTCAGGTCGGGTCAGGAAGGATGTATGTTTGTAAAGGGTTGGGTACGTTCCTGAAAAACGCCAGTTTATGTAATGTAGGTGTATAAATGAGGTGGAGATACAATGTAAAAAATTTGGGATCGTTCCTTTTAATAAAAACGCCTTTTAAACACTGCGGGGAAATGAAATAAAGCATACATACACATACATACATACACTCATCATTGAGGATTAAACTCACAACTTACCTAAATCTTAATGGTCAACACTCAATCTACACCTAAATTTAAATGTTGACACTTAACTTTGATGACAAACACTAAACTTACGCCCAAATTTTAGTGTTAACTCTCAAATTTGGGCATAAGTTTAGTGTTAACACTCAAATTTGGGTGTTAACCATCAAAGTTGAGTGTACTTTTTCATGAGGGGATGCACTTATTGATAACACAGGCACACAAAAAATAAAAAGTGTCTTGGCCGAGACACTACACTAGTGTATTCCTATGTATTTTGACCCGCTGAATCCGAATCCAAAGTCAGAATTGTCAGATTGGCTCTCAGTTCCGAGCAAACTTAAAAAAAAAGTGTTCGTTTTGTGAAGTTTTGAACTTTTTTTGTATCATCAAATATGGGCGAAAGTGGAGAACCCATAGAGCTGCCGAAGATTTATTCATAAATCTGTCAGTCAAACATGAAACTGGTGGAACAGCTAGTTGAAGTTTGGAACGTTCCTGGAGCGATTTTTTTAAAATGATTTGTCCCATTCCTTTTTTGGCACAGAGACATTTCTGAGTGACAAATACGAAATACATAAAAGACCGAACCGATACACCCTGCGGAAGACAACCTATACTAAAAAAAAACCTACCCCCGAACCACTTTAAATATTCTGGTCACGCTGAAAACGATTTGTCTCATTTCTCTTTTAACACAGAGCAACTTCTAAGTGCCACACATGAAATATATAATAGACCTATCCAATACACCCTGCGAAATACACCCTTATAATCAAAGAACCTACCCCCGGACCATTTTAAATATTCTGGCTACGCTGAAAATGATTTGCCTATTTCTCCTTTGGCACAGAGCAACTTCTAAGAGGCACACAAGAAATACATAAAAGTTAGCAGTACAAAACTATTAATTTATTTGTCAACTGAATTAAGAAACACAACTTTTGTTTTTTATTTTACATTAAATCTAAATTACAAGTAAAGAATGAAAAACCGGGTCTTAATCTATCACTTATATCTCATATTTTTCTATTGCTTTTATATATTGTGTTGTTCACGCGTGTCACGATGTGTCACTTTCTTCCACTACCGCTGCTACCATCTCCACAGCGCGTAGCGCGAGACCGTCTTTTGTTAAAGAGTCGCATCTACGGTTAGAGCTATAGACATTATTGCATATAGTATGTATAACAAAAGAAGATACTGTCTTGTTTACGTTAACTCCAAAGCGAGATACATCTGTTTAGTCAGTCGTGTTTGGCTTGCAGTATGTTGTGTAGCATTAATGCTTGCTTTTCTACAATTATTTATTCACCGTGTAATACTAAAAAAGTATACGTACAGTTTGTGATTGCCACCTGTTTGTGATTGCCACATGTTAACAGTAAAATGGGTGACTTAGAAAATATATAAGATCGATTAAAATTAAGAAATTAACTAAAACATTATGTAACTTAGTGAATTCCATAGAAGACATAAATTTTGATTCTCGTGGGAAAGGATTTTTTTACGAATTAGTAAGTTGCTTTCCCACACAGCAAAATATATCTGAGATATAACCAGTGCAACGCTTTTTCCCCCGGTCTCGCTATCCGGGGGAGGGCAATCGTGGATTGACAAAACGCAAAGTTAGGTTGAGCGACAAAGATGGCCAGGTACTCAGGTAACGTGGGCGCGTGCCGCGGAGGATGGCCAGATACGAAAAGATACCGCGGGCTGAAGCCCGCAGATAATTGCCAAACAAACGTAATGTGGGCGCCAGGTGCGATTACTCGCACCATCGTACAATACCTTATTTACCGCAATGTCCCCGGCGATACCTCAAGCGGAGTTCCCGTTCGTGGGAATTTGGAGAGGAGGCGTAACGCAATTAATCACACAGAAATAAATGAAAATAAAGAATAATATATTTGAAGATAGAGAAAAGTATAATGGTGTAGTCGGAAATCGTAACAAAGAACAAAAAAAAGGTGTGCCGGCATAAGTAAATGCGGCGAACCGCCGTTCACGCGAACGCTAATCACAATAGGGGTATTCAAATAAGTTAGAGTTTAACGGTTTGACAGGTTATGTCGGGTTAAAGTCG
>NW_020216024.1:0-5085 GCF_003070985.1 Temnothorax curvispinosus | reverse complement strand
TCGGCCATCGCGGCCAATAGTAGAATTCGTACACGCGAAACCCTACAAATTCGTGATATATGGCTCCACCTGTCGAATGAGATTGACGCGACAGGATCCAATTTAGAGTAACGCGAAAGTGTGAGAAGATACTCCGAACAGTCTGCCGCAATCCGAGGGACCGAGATCGGGCTGCCAGTATTAATTAATATCCTAGTACTCGCGAGGGACTGCCGAGTCGGATTGTGTCGAGACGTAGCTATAAGTGGAGCGCACGAGATATTTATGAAACGGAGCAAACGGTAAAACTATGTAAATCATGCGAATATAATAAACGGAGCAAGTGATTTTCCTGTATGTGCTGTTTAATTTATTAACAATTGCCTACAGTTTATCAGAAGTGGGATGAATCGGCGTTGTTAAAAGAACATATAATCGAGTTGTTTTTTTTTGGACTAATACGTATCAGGACTAATATCGATATTGATCATCTGAGAACGTGCTAGAACCGGAAGTGCGTCGCGGTGAGGAATGTTCTCGAACTTTCGGAGTTGATGAGTCAGCAGAAGTGCGAGTAACCGAAATTCGGAGTGCCGCCTGTGTTATTGATTGGTAGCCTGGTGTTTCCGACCCGCAAAGCGTTTCGATCCTGGATACGATAATCGGTAATCAAGAATCTCTTGACTGTCGACGTCAGTAGGATGAACCGGGAAACGATAGAAGCGTTATCAATCAATGATCTGCGGGCGCACGCAGCGCGCTTAAAGCTCGACACAAAGGGATCACGTGCAAACATTTTCGACACCGTTGTGAATTATTACGGACGAGTAGGATGGCCAGAGGCGAACTCCGAAGATCTTTTGAAAGAAAGGAATAATGTGCCCCTCCTAGCCTTGAATAATGTGGCGATTATAGAGAGACGCAAGATGACAGATGATCAGTCATCTACCTCGACTCCGTTTTCCGGAGTAGAAATTCCTCAGGACCGTACGAATGCTAACACGATCCCGAACATTGAACAAGTGGTGGAAACAATGATGCGGGCTTTGCGACGGACATCTTCGTCCCCACCGGTGAGCTTGACCCGCCGGGATTCTGATGACGCAAACGTTTTGATGCAAAACGGAAGTGGAGCATCAAATATGTGGCAAAGCGTGAAGTGTGCTGAGAAACTGATTCCAACTTTCTCGAGTAAGGAAGACGAAAACGTGCTGAGATGGCTGGAGAGAATCGTCAATATCGCGCGAACATACCAGTTCGGCGATGAGGTCTTGTTGCTTGCTTCCGTGAGTCAATTAAAGGAGCGCGCTTTGAATTGGTATAATCGACAGCCGCTCGAATCAGTGTCGACCTGGGAAGAATTTAAATTCCAATTGAGGCGGTATTTTGAGAGAAAAGAGTCCTATGCCGCAACGTTAGCGCAAATCAGCGCCCGCGTCTGGAAATCTCACGTCAAGAAGTTCATCGACTATGCTGAGGCAAAATTAAATCTCATACAATTATTAACGCTGTCAGAAAAAAAGAAAATTGAGCTCTTGGCTGACGGTGTAAAGGATTTCGGCGTGCGGAGACTCGTATTGAACACGTGGATCGATAATGTTCCCGATTTTATCGATCACGTGCGTCGAATCACAGAGGACAACGTTATTATGAAGAGAGGAGAGCCGCCCAAATACGCTGCCAGGAGGACTGACGGCCAGAGTACATCGTAGGAAATAAAATGTTTCACTTGCAAGAAGCCCGGTCATTTGTCAAAGGATTGTCGATTCGCCGCGGCAACCTATTTCAGGTGTGGACAAACAGGGCACATGAGCAATAGTTGCCCGAGAAGGGAGGGCAGCCGAGCAGCCACGGTAAACCACTTGGAGGAGGAATGAGCGGCGCACATGGCTGCTCCGTCATCGACGACTTCGTTGCGGCCGAGCGAGGACGTCTTGCAGATCGGGGTGAAATCCGGAGCGAGGCCATGTATTGTAATTCGTAGAGCATGTAACGATAGAATAGCCATTCGCGCATTGATTGATACGGGTAGTCCGGTTAATTTAATTAAAAAATCGGTATATGAGAAATTATTTGGTAATAGCGAGTTGCTCAAAGTTAAAAAAAAAGTGATTTTAAGGGAATCAACGAGTCGCCCATATTGATTTTTGGTAAAGTGTACGATCAGATTACGCTTGATAGCATAAGGGATACATGGTTCGACATTGCTCTTTTAGTAATTGATGACAAAACGATGCGCGACGACGTCATTATTGGGCAAGAGTTTATTAATAATTCTGGTCTAAAGTTAACATATCATAAAGGCAGTTTCGCGTTTGAACTTGTTGACGACCTTGAGCAGTTCGCGCAGGATCTGTTCTCTATAAACATAGTTGAAAACAGAGAACCCCGCGATGTTATTGTCGAAAGTTTAGATAAAGATCTGAGTTTGAGCGATCAACGCGATTTATTGGAGACTTTTGCGGAGGTAGATAATATGAAAGTCAATAGAATAGAAGTTGGTGATAAAATTCAAGTACATTTAAAAAATCATTCATTATTTAGATATGCTCCGAGACGCATGTCCGTCAACGAAAAAAATGAGCTCCAAAAAATCGTGGATGACTTATTAGAGCGTGGTATAATTAAAACCAGTATCTCACCTTATTGTTCGCGCGTGGTATTAGTAACTCGCAGAAACGGAAAAAAACGTATGTGCGTAGATTTAAGACCGTTAAATCAAAGGATATTTCAACAGAAATATCTATTCCCCAGCGTACAAGACCAAATTGATGGCTTAGAAGGTAAACGAGTTTTTACAAAATTGGATCTAAAGGATGGTTTTCATCAATTTGATATCCATCCAGATTACACTAAATATTTTGCGTTTGCGACGCCTTCGGGGCAATACGACATCGTTAAGATGCCTTTTGGATATTCCGAGGCCTCTGCCGAATTTCAGAAAAGGATTTATAAAATATTCCGGTCGCTATTACACGATGGTGAGATCCTAATATATATTGATGATATCTTAATACTTACGGTTACGGTTGCGGAAAATTTAAAAATCCTAAAAAAGGTACTAGTTCGGTTGAAACAATTCGGTTTAGAATTGAATTTAGAAAAGTGTACGTTCCTCAAAAAGGAAATCGAGTATTTGGGATATTTGATTACGGCGGATGGAGTCACCATGTGTAAACAACACGTGCAGGCTATCGTCGACTACCCTCAGCCTAGAAATTTAAAGCAGTTGCAAGGCTTTTTAGGATTAGCCAACAATTTCCGGAGGTTCATTCAAGATTATGCATTGAAGGCTAGTCCGCTGCAGGCGCTGCTTAAAAAAGATGTGTCATTCGCGTTTGACGAGCAATGCGTACAAGCGTTTCGGGGTCTTAAGGAGGAATTGGTGACGTCGCCTGTATTATGTATATATAGTCCATCGGCGGAAACAGAACTGCATACGGATGCTAGTAGCCACGGTTTCGGTGCGATTTTGCTGCAAAAGCCACCTAATGGCCGTCTGGGCCCGATAGCGTATTTCAGTCGTGCTACCACGGACGTCGAAAAGAATTACCACAGTTATGAACTGGAGACATTGGCCGTTGTTAGGGCTGTCGAGCGTTTTCACGTGTATTTGCAAGGTGTTAACTCCGAATCGTAACTGATTGTAATTCGTTAGTGTTAGCTATGAAGAAGATCAACATAAATCCGAGAATAGCGCGGTGGAGTTTAACTCTACAAAATTATAAATTTGAGTTAATACACAGGGCATCGGGTAAAATGGCGCACGTGGATTGCCTGAGTCGTTTTATCGCGAATGTAAATATAATCTCGATAGAGGACGAATTAACGTACAAACAGTTGGCTGACCCTAGAATCAAAGAAATAGCGGAAGAACTGGAAACCAGGGAGCATAAGTACTTCGTGTTGATGGGAGGCTTGGTTTTTCGTAAGAGTGTAGATAAAAACTTATTCGTTGTTCCTGAAAATATGATTAATTACGTTATACGCATCTATCACGATGAAATGGGACACGTCGGTATAGATAAAACGATACACGGCCTTACAGATCACTATTGGTTTCCATGTCTTAAATTACGTGTTAAACAATATATCGAAAACTGCGTTAAGTGTTTAAGTTTTTCGTTGGCGGGAGGGAATCCCGAGGGAGAGTTAGAGATTGTCGAGAAAGTGGCTGTACCATTTCACACCCTGCACATTGATCATTTCGGGCCGTTGGAAACCGCCGCATACAAATACAAGTATATCTTGGTGATGGTGGATGCTTTCACCAAATTTACTTGGCTTTATGCAACTAAAACTACTAACGCGGAAGAGGTAATAAAATCTCTAAGTAATCTTTTTGATTTATTTGGAATTCCGGAAAGAATTATAAGTGATCGGGGAACGGCTTTTTCCTCGGGGAATTTCGCTCAGTTCCTAGGCGAAAGAAAGATTGAACACGTCATGGTAGCAGTTGCGTCCCCGTGGGCAAACGGGCAGGTTGAAAGGGTCAATCGTTTTTTAAAATCGACATTAGCGAAAATGTGCGAAAAGCCAGCCGACTGGAAAAGCGAATTAGGAGCTGTACAGTTTGTCATCAACAATACGTTCCATAGATCAATCGATACTACACCGAGCAAATTATTGTTAGGGTACGATCAGCGTCGGAAATCTGACAACGAGTTGAGAGAACTAATCGATAAATTAACGCAGGTAGACGTAAATATTGAGCAAGAAAGAGCGGAACTGCGAGACTCCGCACAAATAGCGAACCGAGCCGTGCAAGAGTACAACAAGGTGCAATACGATAGGAAACATAAAAAGCCGACGCGATATAAAGAGGGAGATTTTGTTCTCGTTAGAGTTTTGCAGCATAAACCGGGCATAAATCAGAAATTACTACTAAAGTATAAAGGTCCGTACCAAATTAGGGCAATTCTTAATAAAAATAGATTTGTAGTGACGGACATATCGGGGTATAATCTCACATCAAAACCAATGAATTCAATAAACAATTCTTTCGTCGGACAAAATAAAGCCGTGGATAAAAATAAACGAAACTGGTATTAATCCTGATAATGTAAGCGATGACTAGGCGTAAATAAATTGTAATTAAGATAATTG
>NW_020216023.1:2682-5569 GCF_003070985.1 Temnothorax curvispinosus | reverse complement strand
GCCGCGCCGCGGAGTCCGCGTGACGTCACACGGCACGCTCGCGTTATCTCCTCCTCGTAGATGTTTCTCCCCCGTCCCCCATTCGTCTTCTCGTTCGCGCGGTCTCTTTCTCTCGCGCGCGGTCCCTCTCGCTCCCGGCCCCCGTTCGCGTTCTCGCTCGTGGCCCCGTTCGCGGTCTCTTTCCCTCGCGCGTTTTCGCTCGCGATCACGTATCTTTTCTTCGCCAGCGATATTTAATCGTTCAGATTTTCGCAATATTTAATTTTTTAATATTACATTTAAGTAAACGATAAACGAAGACAGCTTTGTGACAGGAAATGTGATGAACGGTAAATGAAAAGGAATAACTTTTTAACCATATTATATGCATTTATTTATCATGTAGCGCATTATACACAATAGTATCCAAAGCGTAGGCTAATAATTCGCAATCAATAATTGAATTTTTATCATAAACGTCACGCAAGATTGTAACTGCGTTACATTTATCAGTGATACAATTTTGACGTAAAATTGTTACAAACTGTTTGAATTTTTCACTTACGCCGTGAACATTTTGACATAGTTGAAAATACACATTCTCGACGCAATGTTCTAGTTCGAACAGGAAGAGTACAGTTGACGGTTTCATGTACAAGCTGGTGCCACACAACATCAATTTTACAATATCTGCGTCACGTATTTTAACAAGCTCCAGATCTCGAAACGTTAGCGATGATGGTGTCGATGACTGCACGAGTCGCTGTATATCTGCACGTTTTTCGATGAATGTCACCCACGTTGCATGTAGCAGAATTAACCGATTGCCTCGGTTATCGCCAATAAGTATATCCTCAGAGGACGTAGGTCCCGCGTTGATTCCAACATCCAAAAATTTATACGCTGTTGATGTCAAGGCAAATCTTCTTCCCAAAATACGTGGCGTGTAGCGGGGTTTATCAAAACTAAAAAAATACAATTATATGTTTATAAAAGTTTTTTTTTTGCACAAGTATATATGAAAATTAGCGGTACTTACTCATTGTGCTGTTTCTCGCACGTTTCGTCCTGAATCGGAACGTAGTAGTTCGCACCATGAGTGTTCATCGTATCTGGAGGCTGTTTGCGACGTACTCGAACCGTATCGAACTCTTGACTATGCTCTAGAATCCTCATAGACCATTTATACATACCCAAAACTGCAAATCTTGCAAAAATAGCGCCAATGTACGGCTGCTGCATGGTGACCACCACCACAATCCACATATACGTTAAATGTGATATCTTTGTCAAGAATATTCGTGATGAGATCACCTCATCGGGCATCAAATATGATTTTTTTCAAGAGCATACGTGTCTCGCGATGATTTCATCGAACACGTGCAAAACTGCAAATTTTGCAATTTCGCATAAGTCAATGGAGCGTTATTGTTTTCGAGAACATGTCGCGACATGTCTCGCGATGATTTCATCGAACACATGCAAAACTGCAAATAGCGCCGATGTACGGCCGCTGCATTGATACAGATCAAATCACCAAAAGTCAATGGCGCGTTTTCGTGAACGTACGTGTCTCGCAATGATTTCATCGAACACGTGCAAAACTGCAAATTTTGCAAATAGCGCCGATGTACGGCTGCTGAGATGAAATTAGATATGATAAGCAAACGATGCATCATTAGTAGAATATAAAATGACGAATCTAGGGGATACGCTCAATAGTCGAGAACTGGAAGTCGTGAGTGCAACAAATGGCGTTAGCAAGAGGATCGTGCAATAACATGGAGCAAGAGTTGTTGGAGCAATCCACCCTGTTAAATTCGAGGGAAGACTTTGCCGCGTGGGAGCAACGATGCGACGAGTTTATCGAATCGTTGGAAGAACAAAGCCGAATTAAACGGCCACGATTATCAATCGATCAGTCATCGATCAGTCTCAAACAGTCATTGGTCGCTTGTATCTATCGCAAGACTCGAAGGTTTGAAAGACTTGGTACGTCAACGTTTCGTACATGTGGGTGCGGGATACAGTGCGAGTGAGACAGGACTCAGATGGCGCGAGATAGATCCGGCTTTTGAAAGCCGTATATTGACTGGTGCGGTGATAAATTCCAAACACATCGACCCTCGTCAATTTCTCAAAAATGCGAGAGAAATTGTACTCGATCGTGTGCGGAACGTCATGCAACGACATGACAATGTAAAAATTAACACAGTGTTTAATGGTGAATTTGTTGCGGGTGACAAACGCGCGAATAAAAGTATCGCAACGAGAAACTATGAAATCTTTCGTGAGTCCGATCTGCACGAGTGGTACAAGCAACACGTCATCGAGCCTACCTTAGCAAAGCTGGAGGAATTCCAGGAACGTGATAGCGGATGGGCGTTGTCGCGTATACTCAATTTAATGGTAAACGTGAACAAATACAATCCGTTGCACGCGGGGTGTTTTGTGGAAATACCGCAAGAAATTAAAAAGAAGAAGGCGGTGATAAATGTGCGATCAATGGACAATGCATGTTTCGCATGGTCAGTGACGGCTGCTCTACATCCAGCCCAAAGAAATGCAGATCTGGAATCGTCGTATCCACATTACACGTCGGTGCTAGATCTTACGGACATTGAGTTTCCAATGACGTTGGATCAAATTAAAAAATTTGAAAATCACAACAACATCTCCATCAACGTGTACAGCATCGAAAAAAAAAACACGGAACTTGCTATCTTGCCAATACGGGTTACTGACCGAAAGATGGTCAGACACGTAAATCTGCTGTACGTGCATAACGACAACGTGGGACATTTTGCGTGGATCAAGAACCTATCCCGCCTCGTGAGCTCGCAAATCAGTAAAAAAGAGCACAGAAATACTTTTGCGATCGGTAAGTACCTATAGTTCTTTTAATAAT
>NW_020216023.1:0-2582 GCF_003070985.1 Temnothorax curvispinosus | reverse complement strand
TATAATATTTGCGTTTATTTTTTTTTTTTTTGCAGATGTTTGCACTATTTCAGCTCCAACGAGAAATTGGCTGCCCACACCATCGACTGTCAGGAGATGAATGACTGCGCGATCAAGTTACCGAGCGATAACGACAAGTGGTTGGCCTTTAAAAATCACAACAGGAAGGAACGAGTTCCGTTTGTCGTATATGCCGACCTGGAGTGTACCCTGGAGAAGATGGAAGCGGATCCGGAAACGTCCAGGTACACATATCAACATCATCGCGTGTTTAGCATAGGGTACCACGTGCGTTGCTCGTACGACGAGTCGTTATCTATGTATCGGTTTCGTCGCGATAAGGATTGCGTCGCGTGGTTCGCCGAGGAGCTAAGACGTTTAGCTCACGACGTAAAAACTATATTGTCCACTAATATACCCATGGCAGATTTCACGCGAGACGAGTGGGAAAAGTTTAACAGCGCAACGCACTGTCACGTGTGCGAAGAACCGTTCGAGCCAGACGACGTGCGAGTACGCGACCATTGTCACCTGACCGGTCGATACAGAGGTCCCGCGCATTCGAATTGTAACTTAAATTATAAAGATTCGCATTGCATTCCCATAGTGTTTCATAATTTATCGGGATACGATGCACATTTTATTATAACTGAAATAGCAACAGCATACGAAGGACATGTAGATTTACTCCCGATCACAAAAGAAAAATATATTTCGTTTACAAAAAACGTTCAAAGCACCGAAGATAAAGATAAGAAAACGTGCGTCAAATTGAGATTTATCGATTCGTACAAGTTTCTCACCGCTAGTCTCGACAAATTGGCATCTTATCTCAGCAAGGATAAACTGCGAATATTGCAACGCGAATTTTGTGAATTATCCGCAGAAAATTTTAATTTGCTGACACGAAAAGGCGTATTTCCATATGAATACATTGACTGCGTCAAAAAATTAGAAGACTTGTGTTTACCACCGCGCGACTCGTTTTACAGTTCATTGACAGGTGACACCGTATCCGAGAGCGATTACGCGCACGCCGTCGACGTCTGGCAGCGGTTCTCCATTCGAACGCTCGGTGATTACAGCGATTTATATCTCAAGACCGATGTCTTGCTGTTGGCCGATATCTTTGAAAATTTTCGCGATAGTTGCGTCGCGAGTTATGGACTCGATCCGGCGTATTATTATACTCTACCGGGTTTTACGTGGGATGCTATGTTGAAGCATACACACATCAATTTCGAATTGCTCACCGACATTGACATGGTCATGTTTATCGAACGCGGTATACGCGGCGGTTTGAGTCAATGTTCAAACAGATACGCGCTGGCCAACAACAAGTACATGCAGTCGTACGATCCATCGAAACCGTCGTCGTACCTCATGTATTTTGATGTAAATAACTTATACGGCTGGGCAATGAGTCAACCATTGCCATACGCAGATTTTAAATGGGTCGACGACGTAACCGATTTTAATGTTATGGATGTCGCGTTGGATTCCCCGATAGGCTACATTCTCGAAGTCGACTTGGAGTATCCGCAACATCTTCACGACGCGCACACTGACCTACCGTTCTGTCCGACGCGCGATAAACCACCCGGCAAGCGGCAGGACAAGCTCCTCGCAACATTATACGATAAGAAACGTTATGTAATACATTATCGCAACCTGCAGCAGTGTACTCGTCACGGTCTCCGTATATCAAAAATTCACCGTATACTGAAATTCGCGCAATCTCCATGGCTTCGCGATTATATAGACCTCAATACGAAATTTAGGACATTGGCCAAAAACGATTTCGAGAAAAATTTATACAAATTGATGAACAATGCCGTGTTTGGCAAAACCATGGAGAATGTGCGCAATCACGTTGACGTGCGACTCGTGACTCATTGGGAAGGTAGATACGGCGCGGAGGCTATGATTGCGAAACCAAATTTTCATAGCCGAAGCGTCTTTTCGGAGAATTTAGTAGCAATAGAAATGCGAAAACTCGAGGTGAAGTTCGACAAACCAATCTATGTGGGTATGTGCATCCTCGATATATCCAAGACATGTTTGTACGAATTTCATCACGAGTACATGTTACCGTTGTATCGCGACAAGTGTAAAGTCACGTACACCGATACTGACAGTCTCATTTATCACATCGAGTGCGACGATGTGTATGATATCATGAAGCGCCACATTCATAGATTTGACACTAGCGATTACGCGATTGATAATACGTACGGTATCCCACTCGCCAATAAAAAAGTTCCGGGCTTAATGAAAGACAAAAATAACGGTGCGATAATGACCGAATTCGTCGGGCTTAGAGCAAAGATGTACGCCTTGCGAGTGGACGGTAAGAAAGATACGAAAAAGGCTAAAGGTGTTAAGAGTAACGTCGTAGCCAGGTCGATAACGTTCGACGATTACACGCGATGTCTGCGCGACGAAATTGAAATGACGCGACAGCAAACCTGCATAAGATCCAAAAAACACGAGGTATACACCGTGTCCGAAACGAAAATAGCTCTAAGTCCGTACGATGATAAGCGATACATTATACCCGGTTCTACCGAAACGCTGCCATG
>NW_020216022.1:718-1493 GCF_003070985.1 Temnothorax curvispinosus | reverse complement strand
TTAGAATAAGCATAGCTGACTAAGATAGATCACCGCTCTGAAGGAAATTAGCAGCGCCCATAGCTAATGTACATATATCAAATAATAAACTATTTATATTTCACTAATAATAAATTATACATTGTGACTTACCAATGATAAACGACCATATACCGTTGGTACGTATCGTACATATGTGTGCAATTGTAGAAGCAAATGATTTTTTAATAGCCATATGATTATCTATACTAATTGCGTTTACTGCTGCGGCTGGCTCAAAGAATTCAGCTTTTGGCTAATTGAAGTTGATAGGGAGAAATCACTGATTATCTGAAAACGTACAAAATATAATATTTACAAAGTTTTATCAGTAATTCAATAATTAGGTACTATTTATGTTTTCTGGGAAGTGTTCAGAGAAAGAATTTAGCAACTAGCTAGTCAAAATAGCATTAGGGGAGACAAAATAAACATTGTTTTCGCAAAGTGGATAAATTATTGTAGCATTTGTCCAATAAACTAAATGACCAGTTAGTTGAAACTTTAAAGTCTGCAAACTTTTTAATGGATTGTATATTTGAATCAAACGTTTAAGTGCGAAAGAACAATTTATTTGCAAAAATTCTAACAAGTCCAATGGCTCAGTTAACAAAAGTATTCCATTATAAGGTCTTAAACTGTTTAAACATTTGTAAAACAGATTCAACATTATATAAATTTATTTAAAATGGCGTACACGACCCACGCCCGCACACACACACACACACACACACACACACACACACACACACACACA
>NW_020216022.1:0-708 GCF_003070985.1 Temnothorax curvispinosus | reverse complement strand
CACACACACACACACACACACACACACACACACACACACACACACAATCATGATTATTCCTCGGAATAAAATTTCAGAATTAAAAATAAAAAATTTCAATATATTAGATTGGTCAATAAATCTGTGCGGTTTTTTACTTATAAATTTTACTTAGAAAAAACTGCACGGATTTATTGGCCAACCTATAATATATACTCGTAATTTTAAATATAATAATTGAAAAGTTTCGTATACAAAAAATCGATTAAATGTACCCTTTCTTGTAAAAGATGTAAAGATAAAATTTTCTATATAGAGTTAACTACTATAATAAAATTTCTTTATTCGCACATATGTACTTTATATATCTCGTATTTCAGATATAACAATATTATTTAACAAACCTATCTATAATCTCGAGATCTATAAGTAGTCTTTTTTTATGTGATTGATGAACTTTTTGCAAAAGACAGAAACGTACTTGGATTCACTTGTTAATCATAATATTGACAATGCCAGAAGAGCTGAGATTGCTAAACACGGACTTTAAACCACGTGCCAACGCGAGCTTCTTTGAAGGATTAACTCATATGGTGATTGATCGCAGTCACTTTTACCTATAGATCTAAAAGTATATAATTTAAAATGAAACATATGGCTATCAACTAAAAAAGAATAAACAAATAGTTAAGTTGTTCACTTTCCAGCAATCTCATCGTGTGTTGATAC
>NW_020216021.1:0-1528 GCF_003070985.1 Temnothorax curvispinosus | reverse complement strand
AGGCGTGATATATCGATCGTTCATTAATAATTAATACATTTTTCATGATTTATTTGTACCGAACCGAATTATTACGTGGGTGGTATTAAATTTCGGTTATACATATATTTTCGAACAAAACCAGTGGCGTCTCAGTTGGCGATCAATTTGACTCGCGTACGCGCGATATCTGTGTGGCTGCGTCGAAAACTTCATTCGGGTACACACCAGCGTCGTCCTATCTTTGTGAAGTTTCCGAACGCAGCCAAAGTGCGAAGCACACCACCAATCACCAATCACCCTTTCGAATAATTCGAATTTCTCGATCAGATGCAAAATGTCGGCAGTACGGGGTGGATCGATGTCAAGCTAAAGCGGCCTCGCGACGCGTTTAATTAGTAAGTACGCTGAAATTAGTCCCGCGTTCAGGCGTATTCTAATATTTGTCATCCGCGTAACATAAATTCGACATTCGTACGTCGTTAAAGTGCGCACGCTTGGCGAGATTTATTCGATCGCAATCTCGTTGAACAATCGACGGAACAACGATCGTATCTTCAAATATTGCATTCCGCATCCCCCGTTACCCGTGTATTTATTCGCTTTATTTGCAATAACTAGACAGCCATCGCCAATAAGCTAAAGCGCGAGCGTACATTTATTTGCTACATAAAGCGCGAAAGATGCGCGAAGGTGCAGTCGGTGCAACAGGTGCAGCGTCGTGTCGCGGCGGGTGGCGCGTGAAGTTGCCGCGCGACGATTGTTGAATTTCCTCTCAGATATTCCGTCGCGTCGGTACAAGTAATTTGCGAGGCACGTCGCCATGTTGAGCGGATCGCGGTCTCGTCGCGATATGATCAAGTGCGCGGTATCGTTACGTGTACGATTATTGCCGGGAGTGCCGTGAAAAGTGCCGCGCGATCGTCGTATCCCGTAATTATTAGTGCCCACCGGTCATAATTAGCCTCGTCTCGCGAGTAACGGTTGTGTGAGTGAGCCGTAGAGGAGCGAGGAACAGCGTCGTCCGGCTGCGAAGGGAAAGAGAGGAGGAGGAGGCCAGGGAGGCATCGGGCAAAGGCGGAGCAACTGTGGGTAAGTAATTCATATATTGTATTTGTCTGTTATTTGTTGTTTAGTGGACTAATTGTTTATTTATTCCCGAATATGCGAATTTCATGACAGATTTTACATTCATGTGCAATACGAATATTTGTTTTATTTTATTTTGTAATATTTAAAATGTTTAGCATGTGAAATATTAATAATAATTTATGTGTATTTATAGTACTTATTCTCCCCAATCTGTCTGTAATTTGTGATTGTTTGATTTTATTTGTATTAAGATTCAAAGACTATTTTGCAGATTTTATAAATGTTTATATTCGAGAAAGACTTTTTTCGGAAATTATACAGATAATCCATGTTTTTTTTAATACTTATTTGGGAGACGAATAAATAATTCAATATGCGCAATAATTGTTTTTTGAAATATTGATTACGTTGAACGCTACTATAATTTAAATATATTTGTATGTTACAGATTTGTGCT
>NW_020216020.1:0-5868 GCF_003070985.1 Temnothorax curvispinosus | reverse complement strand
TGCTGTTCAATTTTGTCTCTTTACTTGTGGTCGTCTTTTACCTCGCGCTATCTCGCGCTACCGCGCGCTCTCAAACATTTTTGGTCTTTTGAGCCGAATCATCGCCGGCAACCGCGAGTTCGGGAGTGTCTCCTACAACAGAAGACAACCATGAGTCTTGACCAGAGCAACATGGTCAGCAGCCAACACGAACTCTTCAAACGCATCTCCAGAGCTGAAGAGAACCTGAAGAAGATGGGGCAATCGAACATCACCCTCGCCGCCATCGACACCCGCATTCGCATTCTCGACGACCTGTGGACAAAGTTCGAGAGTCAGCACGACCTGATTCGAAATTGCTACAAGGATTCGAGCCGCTACGCTGAAAGTGAATACGCCCAATCAGACTTACTGGAGGCCGCCGAGATGGCTTACGTGCAGCAGCGTAGCGTCCTGTCCGGCGAGGCGGATCGCCGCAAGCCCGCGCAAGCCTCCGCGCCAGTAGAGCACGGTAACGACCGCGCGTTGAAAACCTCGCTGCCCCGTATACAGCTGGTGAATACGAGAAGTGGCCGTCCTTCCGGGACGTCTTTCGGTCGGTCATCGGCGATCAGATGTCCATTTCGGCAGTCGAGCGGCTGCATTACCTTCGCTCGTGTCTCAAAGGGCCGGCTGAAAATCTAATACAGTCGTTAACGATCACCAGCGAGAATTACGATCGCGCATGGGCAATTCTCAGTAAACACTACGAGAAAAAGAGGGAACTGATACGCTCCAACTTCGTCACGTTTACCGCCGTGGCGAAGATGAAGAGAGAAACCGCCGAGGAGCTGAGCTGCGTCCACAACGCCGTCACGGCCGCAGTCAATGCTCAGGAGAGCATCGGGAGGCCCATCGAGTCTCACGGAATGGACCTCTTCAACCACCTGGTTGTCGAGCTCTTCGACCCGCGAACGCGACTTGAGTGGGAGTTCTCCACCCGCGACTCCGTCGATCCGCCGGATCATGAGAAACTCAAGGATTTCATTTCGAAGCGCATCCTCACGCTGAACGCCGCGAGACCGAAACCCGCCGCAAAAACCCCCGATTCCACTTGGTCCGCGAAGACCCACCGCGCGAAACAAGGGTAAAAAAACAGTTCCGATCCGCAGTGCGCCCTGTGCAAGGGGAAACACTCTTTAATGACGTGCAGCGACTTCAAATCCAAGTCCGCCACAGACCGAAAGACGGTTGTCGAGACCAGCCGATTGTGTTACAATTGCTTCGTCAATCACACAGTCGCGAAGTGTCAATCAACGAAGAATTGCTTCACGTGCAAGGCTCGTCATCACACGATGCTTCACGAGGCATACATTCCCGCGTCAGCATCGAACGAGGTCAGCGCGCTGTCCGCTGTGCGCTCCGCTGACGACCGCAAGGCGATCCTCTTCGCGACCGCGCGAGTGACCGTCGCCGACCGCTACGGCAATCTGCATTCCGCTCGAGTTCTCATTGATCAAGGATCTGAGGTCTCAATCATCGCTGAGTCACTCGTACAACAGTTGCACCTGCAACGATCTCGCTCCGCCGTGTCGATTTTCGGAATCGGGGGGTCGAAATCCGGGTCAACCCGCGGGAAGGTGACGGTGAATCTCACGTCCGTAACGACCGGAGCCACGATTTCCGCCGTCGCGTTCGCGCTGCCTCGCTTTTCTGTGTACCAAGACTCGACGAGAGACCAAGAAGAGCCCCGCCACGTAGCCCCATCTCAAAGGGCTGCCTCTAGCCGATGCGCAGTTTTCGGCTGGAGACCCGGTCGAGTTACTCCTCGGAGCAGAAGTGTGCTCCACCATCCTCGAGGAGGGCCTTTGAAAGGGCGGACCGCATGCCCCGATCGCGCAGAAGACAGCCTTCGGGTGGATTCTGTCCGGCGGCTGCGGTGCTTCAGCCCTCCACGCGCGCGGCAGCTTTCAAGCGACGGCCGACAACGAGCTGGCCGATCTCGTGCGCCGCTTCTGAGAGCAAAAAGCAGAGCCTTCCGCTCCCGCCACCCTCACGCCCGATGAACAGAGGTGCGAGAACTTCTACGTGCAAACGCACTCTCGCACGGAGACGGGACGGTACATGGTCCGCCTACCGTTTTCCAAGGCGCCAACGACGTTGTCAAAAACTCGCCGACCGGCCGAACGCCTGCTGACCGCTATGGAGCGTAAGTTCCAAAGAGACTCCCGGTTCGGAGAGCTCTACCGTCAGTTTATGCGAGAGTACGAAGACCTGAAACACATGGAGTTAGCTACGGTCTCGCCATTCAACGAGGATGAGTATGGATGCTTCTTACCTCATCATGGAGTCCTCCGAGAATTAAGCACCTCCACCAAACTAAGGGTGGTATTTAACGGGTCGCAAGAGACAACGTTCGGCGAGTCGCTGAATCACCACCTCCTCATCGGCGCCAATTTGCTGCCCGCTTTAGTCGACGTGTTGACGCGCTGGCGCTGGCACCGCTACGCCTTCATCACGGACATCGAGAAGATGTACCGGCAGATCCTCATCCACCCGGACGACAGGACGTACCAGTGCATCCTCTGGTGTTGCGCCCTCCTTGCCCTCGTGTGCGTGTACCAGCTCCTCACGGTGACATACGGCCTCGCATGCGCGCCTTTTCTAGCCATTCGAACGTTGCAACAATTGGCCCATGACGAACAATCGCGATATCCGTAGGGAGCGAGCGCGTTGCGCGAGGACACCTACGTAGACGACGTTGTCTCGGGCGCGAACACTGTCCGCTGCGATCGCGAAACAAACAGAACTCCGCAGGTTGTGCACGGGCGGGTTCCCGCTTCGAAAATGGGCCGCGAACGACGAGGAAGTGCTGTCAGGAGTCCCCCCCGAACACCGACTTCACCACGAACCGCACTCATGGGAAAACGACTGCTTTTCTACTCTCGGGTTGTTGTGGCACCCGAACGAGGACACGTTTGCGTTCGCGATTCACCCGCGCACCGTCACCGAACTCTCGAAGAGACGCGTCCTCTCGGAAACCGCACGTCTTTTCGATCCGCTGGGATGGCTCGCCCCCGTGGTGATTCGCGCGAAGATCCTCATTCAGTCCGCGTGGCTCCAGAGATTCGAGTGGGACGATCCGCTTTCCGCCGCCGACGCGCAAAGCTGGAAGAGCTTCCTCGAGGAGCTGCTTCTCCTCTCCCGCTTACGCGTCAACCGCTGGCTCGGCAGCGGGGACGAGGACGCACAAGCGGAACTGCACGGCTTTGCCGACGCATCCGAGCGAGGATACCTGCCGCTGCCGTGTACCTCCGCATCACCCGGAACGGCACCGTGGCCATTCATCTGTTGGCCGCAAAGAGCAAGGTGGCCCCGGTCAGGCAGGTGACACTGCCACGGCTCGAGCTCACTGCCGCCGACTTGCTCACGTCTCTCACAGATCACACTCGTTCCACTTTGCGTCTGTCCACAGCACCCACGTTTCTTTAGTCCGACTCGCAGGTTACCTTGAAGTGGATTCAAGGACACGCTTCCCGCTGGAAGACCTACGTGGCGAACCGTGTGGCCCGCATTTAGCAAAGGCTGCCTGACGCTCAATGGAGACACGTCCCCGGGAGGGACAACTCAGCGGACTGCGCCTCCAGAGGAATCGCCCCAGGCGAACTGCTGGAACATCCCCTGTGGTGGACTGGACCCGCCTGGCTCCGCGAGGACCGATCTCACTGGCCGAGCGGAGACCTTGTGATGTCCGACGCCGATCTGCCCGAACAGAGAGTCGCGGCACACGTCGCCACCGAGAAAATCGAAGAGGAACCCGAGATGCTTCTCCGGTTTTCCTCCTTGCACCGGCTCCTCCAAGTCACGAGTTGGTGCTTGCGTTGGCGTCGCACCGCTTCTCGCACTACCGCACTTACACTGCAATTGACCGAAATCGATGACGCACTGCTGCTCTGGCTTCGCGTGGTGCAAGGACTGCACTTCACCAACGAGATCACGGCACTTTCTGCAAACCGCGCTGTGTCCCATCGCAGTTCATTAGCGAGCCTGAGTCCGTTCCTGGATGACCACGGCGTGCTGAGAGTCGGAGACCGCCTCAAGCATGCCCTGCTTTCCACCGATGAGCGACATCCGATGATCGCACCGCCGTCCTCGTGGCTCACTCGGTTGCTCATCGAGTCGTGCCACCGTCGAACACTGTACGGAAGAGTACAGCTCACTCTCGGCTTTACTCCGCCGTCGCTTCTGGATTCCTCGTGGCCGCTCAGTTGTCAAACAGCGGCTGCACCGCTGCATCACTTGTACCCGCTGGCGAGCCATGACACCGCAACCGCCGATGGGCGACCTTCCGAGAGGCCGAGTCACGCTAGCGCGCGGATTTCTCCGGACCGGCCTGGACTACGCCGGCTCGATCCTCCTCCGCACGAGCAAGGGCCGCGGACATCGAGCGTACAAGGCCTTCATCGCTGTATTTGTATGCCTCTGCACCAAGGCGGTGCATCTGGACGTCGTGTCAGATTACACGACGGACGCTTTTCTCGCAGCTTTCCGTCGCTTTATTTCGAGGCCTCTGCGAGGAGCTGTACTCAGATTGCGGCACTAATTTCGTGGGAGCCGACCGAGTCCTGAAAGAGTTCTTTCGAGCTTCGTCTGCCGACGGCCGTCGCCTTGCTCACGCCGCCGCCACGGAGGGCATAAAATGGCACTTTAACCCTTCGGCTGCGCCGCACTTCGGAGGACTGTGGGAGGCCGCCGTGAAGTCGACCAAATTTCATCTCCGTTGGGTCATTGGGGAGACCACGCTCACCTTCGAGGAGATGAGCACTCTCCTCTCTCAGGTCGAAGCCTGCCTTAATTCCAGGCCGCTGCAGACTTTGTCCGACGATCCGGACGACATATCCGCTCTCACACCGGGCCACTTCTTGATCGGTGCTCCTCTTCTGGCCGTGCCCGAATCCGCCTTGAATGACGCCGCTGAGAGCTCACTTTCCCGGTGGCAACACCTCCAAAAAATGCGCGATCACTTTTGGTCACGGTGGTCGCACGAGTATATTAACGGGATGACAACTCGCTCAAAGTGGCTCAAACCCGAGGACGCACCTGCCGTCGGATCTCTGTGCTTGGTGCGATCCGAAAGCACGCCACCGAGTCGATGGCCACCGGCCCGCATTATTCGAGTGCATCCCGGAGACGACGGTATTGTGCGCGTGGCCACAATCCGCACCGCTACGTCCGAGCTGGTTCGACCACTGTGCAAGCTCGTGCTTCTCCCGGGGGCTGAGGACCAGCCGCCGCCGACGGATGCGTGAGCTTACCGACACTCGCTGTCACTTTATTGTCTCATCGGCCTTCAGCCTGTAATTTTCTCATTTTCGTCACGTATTCGTCTGTTTCGGCCCTCTGCCAATGTCAATCCACGCAACCGCTTATTTCGGTTTTCCGCCTCGATTCAACGATTTGTGCAACACATGAAATCACTTTCGCGCATCACTTCACTTTACTTCACTTTTCACATATCACCGAACTCGCGTTACGTATATATCGCGAATATTTATGTGTCTCGCTCGGGATCATCGCACGTTGTGACACTGCGCAGGCGCACCACGCCGCCGGTGCTCGCCTGCACCACGCGCCGAAAGCCGAAATCACGTTCATGCAAATCGATCGCATATCGATTCTGTCGACCGCGACGTCAGGCGCCTCATCGAGCGAGCCATCGAACACACCGTCTTGTTTCGTCAGGCATGACGAGGCGGGCGGGATGCTTGAGATCGTAACCACGAGCATCGTGAAACCACGCTAGATTGCATGAAAATTTCGACGCATGCATGAAAAATGTTCGCATAATGTCTCGCATCAAATTCGTCGCGTTGATGTTCAACATAGCATGGATCTTTCTAGCATTCGCAT